>NW_024057842.1:311344-381344 GCF_016432855.1 Salvelinus namaycush
CATGTAACAATTTCACTGAGTTACAGTTCATATCAATTGAAATAAATGAATTAGGCCCTAATCTATGGATTTCACATGACTGGGAATACAGATATGCATCTGTTGGCCACAGATACCTTAAAATGAGGTAGGGTTGTGGATTAGAAAACCAGTCAGTATCTGGTGTGACCACCATTTGCCTTATGCAGTGTGACACATCTCCTTCACATAGATTTGATCAGGCTGTTGACTGTTGACCAATCAGTCAACCAATCAACCAACCATTCAGTCAACCAATCAGTCAGTCAACCAATCAATTAATCAACCAACCATTCAGTCAACCAATCAGTCAGTCAGTCAACCAATCAACCAACCATTCAGTCAACCAACCAATCAGTCAACCAATCAACCAATTAACCAATCAATTAATCAACCAATCAACCAACCATTCAGTCAACCAATCAGTCAGTCAACCAATCAACCAACCATTCAGTCAACCAATCAGTCAGTCAACCAATTAATCAAGTAATTAACCAATCAATCAGGTGTGTCTTACTTGTCACTCCAGGGCCCGTTCCACTCCACCTGTCCCCAGGGGTTCCTGAGGCGCACCAGACGCACCTTAGATGCCTTGTGCTGGGACTGCTTACACTGAGGAGAAACACACACACACCAGTCCATGTAACAATCACCATGGTAACAACCACCTTAGATGCCTTGTGCTGGGACTGCTTACACTGAGGAGAAACACACACACACCAGTCCATGTAACAATCACCATGGTAACAACCACGGGTCCATTCAGTCAGCTTTCAAAAGGACTACAGTCATCTAACCACAGCTCTGTATCTCATGGTTGATCTAATAATGTTGTCCGTCCGTCCGTCCGTCCGTCCGTCCGCCCGCCCGCCCGCCCGTCCGTCCGTCCGTCCGTCCGTCCGTCCGTCCGTCCGCCCGTCCGTCCGCCCGTCCGTAATGTAGTGTACCTACCTACCTACCTACCTACCTACCTACCTACCTACCTACCTACCTACCTACCTAGTGTCTCTCATGGTCTATCTATCTAATAATGTAGTGTGTCTCATGGTCTATCTATCTAATAATGTAGTGTGTCTCATGGTCTATCTATCTAATAATGTAGTGTATCTCATGGTCTATCTAATAATGTAGTGTGTCTCATGGTCTATCTAATAATGTAGTGTATCTCATGGTCTATCTAATAATGTAGTGTCTCTCATGGTCTATCTAATAATGTAGTGTGTCTCATGGTCTATCTAATAATGTAGTGTGTCTCATGGTCTATCTATCTAATAATGTAGTGTGTCTCATGATCTATCTATCTAATAATGTAGTGTGTCTCATGGTCTATCTATCTAATAATGTAGTGTGTCTCATGGTCTATCTATCTAATAATGTAGTGTGTCTCATGGTCTATCTATCTAATAATGTAGTGTGTCTCATGGTCTATCTATCTAATAATGTAGTGTATCTCATGGTCTATCTAATAATGTAGTGTCTCTCATGGTCTATCTAATAATGTAGTGTATCTCATGGTCTATCTAATAATGTAGTGTCTCTCATGGTCTATCTAATAATGTAGTGTCTCTCATGGTCTATCTAATAATGTAGTGTATCTCATGGTCTATCTAATAATGTAGTGTCTCTCATGGTCTATCTAATAATGTAGTGTGTCTCATGGTCTATCTAATAATGTAGTGTGTCTCATGGTCTATCTATCTAATAATGTAGTGTGTCTCATGGTCTATCTATCTAATAATGTAGTGTGTCTCATGGTCTATCTATCTAATAATGTAGTGTGTCTCATGGTCTATCTATCTAATAATGTAGTGTGTCTCATGGTCTATCTATCTAATAATGTAGTGTATCTCATGGTCTATCTAATAATGTAGTGTCTCTCATGGTCTATCTAATAATGTAGTGTATCTCATGGTCTATCTAATAATGTAGTGTCTCTCATGGTCTATCTAATAATGTCATCTAATAACTCACGATACTTGGCGTAAAGTGAATCTGTATGTTTCTGTAGGTGTATCTCACCTCTTCAACGGCAGTCACAGAGTAGGCGTGGCCCTTCACGAGGCCAGTCGCAGTACGGGTCTCAAAGCGAGCGGGAACCAGGGACTGGGGAATGAACAACAAGACAGGATCACAATACACGAGGAACTGATTGGATACAGTTGGTTAAACCAATGGAAGGGGATAGTTTGGAAACTGCTCGTGATCATCGATGAGTTCCAGAACTCAATACAGTTGGTTAAACCAATGGAATAGCTTCTTCTCTTTTTCAAATGTTTTTTTTTGGGGGGGGGGGGGGGGGGGGTTCCAATCCTCTTGTAATTCTACATGCTTTAATGGATACGACAGTGAGTAGAGGGGGGTAGGAAAGACAGGATAGGACAGTGAGTAGAGGGGGGTAGGAAAGACAGGATAGGACAGTGAGTAGAGGGGGGCAGGAAAGACAGGATAGGACAGTGAGTAGAGGGGGGTAGGAAAGACAGGATAGGACAGTGAGTAGAGGGGGTAGGAAAGACAGGATAGGACAGTGAGTAGAGGGGGTAGGAAAGACAGGATAGGACAGTGAGTAGAGGGGGGGCAGGAAAGACAGGATAGGACAGTGAGTAGAGGGGGGTAGGAAAGACAGGATAGGACAGTGAGTAGAGGGGGTAGGAAAGAGGATAGGACAGTGAGTAGAGGGGGGGCAGGAAAGACAGGATAGGACAGTGAGTAGAGGGGGGTAGGAAAGACAGGATAGGACAGTGAGTAGAGGGGGGGGGGGCAGGAAAGACAGGATAGGACAGTGAGTAGAGGGGGGTAGGAAAGACAGGATAGGACAGTGAGTAGAGGGGGTAGGAAAGACAGGATAGGACAGTGAGTAGAGGGGGGTAGGAAAGACAGGATAGGACAGTGAGTAGAGGGGGTAGGAAAGACAGGATAGGACAGTGAGTAGAGGGGGGGCAGGAAAGACAGGATAGGACAGTGAGTAGAGGGGGGTAGGAAAGACAGGATAGGACAGTGAGTAGAGGGGGGGGGGCAGGAAAGACAGGATAGGACAGTGAGTAGAGGGGGGTAGGAAAGACAGGATAGGACAGTGAGTAGAGGGGGGGGGGCAGGAAAGACAGGATAGGACAGTGAGTAGAGGGGGGGGGGCAGGAAAGACAGGATAGGACAGTGAGTAGAGGGGGGGTAGGAAAGACAGGATAGGACAGTGAGTAGAGGGGGGGGCAGGAAAGACAGGATAGGACAGTGAGTAGAGGGGGGGGGGGGCAGGAAAGACAGGATAGGACAGTGAGTAGAGGGGGGCAGGAAAGACAGGATAGAACAGTGAGTAGAGGGGGGGGGGGGGGCAGGAAAGACAGGATAGGACAGTGAGTAGAGGGGGTAGGAAAGACAGGATAGGACAGTGAGTAGAGGGGGGGGCAGGAAAGACAGGATAGGGCAGTGAGTAGAGGGGGGTAGGAAAGACAGGATAGGACAGTGAGTAGAGGGGGGTAGGAAAGACAGGATAGAACAGTGAGTAGAGGGGGGGGGCAGGAAAGACAGGATAGGACAGTGAGTAGAGGGGGGGGGGGGGCAGGAAAGACAGGATAGGACAGTGAGTAGAGGGGGGTAGGAAAGACAGGATAGGACAGTGAGTAGAGGGGGTAGGAAAGACAGGATAGGACAGTGAGTAGAGGGGGGGCAGGAAAGACAGGATAGGACAGTGAGTAGAGGGGGGGGGGGGGGGGGGGGCAGGAAAGACAGGATAGGACAGTGAGTAGAGGGGGGGGGCAGGAAAGACTGGATAGGACAGTGAGTAGAGGGGGGTAGGAAAGACAGGATAGGACAGTGAGTAGAGGGGGGTAGGAAAGACAGGATAGAACAGTGAGTAGAGGGGGGGGGCAGGAAAGACAGGATAGGACAGTGAGTAGAGGGGGGGCAGGAAAGACAGGATAGGACAGTGAGTAGAGGGGGGGGGGGCAGGAAAGACAGGATAGGACAGTGAGTAGAGGGGGGGGGGCAGGAAAGACAGGATAGGACAGTGAGTAGAGGGGGGGCAGGAAAGACAGGATAGAACAGTGAGTAGAGGGGGGGGGGCAGGAAAGACAGGATAGGACAGTGAGTAGAGGGGGGGGGGGGGGGCAGGAAAGACAGGATAGGACAGTGAGTAGAGGGGGGGGGGCAGGAAGGACAGGATAGGACAGTGAGTAGAGGGGGGCAGGAAAGACAGGATAGAACAGTGAGTAGAGGGGGGGGGGCAGGAAAGACAGGATAGGACAGTGAGTAGAGGGGGGGTAGGAAACACAGGATAGGACAGTGAGTAGAGGGGGGGGGGGGTAGGAAAGACAGGATAGGACAGTGAGTAGAGGGGAGGCAGGAAAGACAGGATAGGACAGTGAGTAGAGGGGGCAGGAAAGACAGGATAGAACAGTGAGTAGAGGGGGGGGGGCAGGAAAGACAGGATAGGACAGTGAGTAGGGGGGGCAGGAAACACAGGATAGGACAGTGAGTAGAGGGGGGGGGGCAGGAAACACAGGATAGGACAGTGAGTAGAGGGGGGGCAGGAAACACAGGATAGGACAGTGAGCAGAGGGAGCAGGAAACACAGGAGAAGATATTGTGTGAAACCGTCAATGGGATGTATTTGTACCCACACCGACACAGTACATATGTGGATATGTACCCACACCGACACGGTACATGTATGGATATGTACCCACACCGACACGGTACATGTGTGCACTGAGGGTGGCGGCACTAACTGCGGGCAAGACCTCCACAGACAGGCCACATAGCTGAGCGTTTTGACTGAAATGGCTTCTAGGTCTGGTCAGAATCATAACTAAAGAGCGAGGCTCCCTGACGGGCTGCTCTATCGACGGGAGGCTCTTCCATTTCGGGTTCATGAGACCTGTTGGAGGTCGGGGGTCACGCTACTAAGGTCAGAGACCCACGTCGATAGAGCAGCCCGTTAGGGAGCCTCTCACGCTCCTAAGGTCAGAGACTCACGTCGATAGAGCAGCCCATCAGGGAGCCTCTCTCGCTACTAAGGTCAGAGACTCACGTCGATAGAGCAGCCCATCAGGGAGCCTCTCTCGCTACTAAGGTCAGAGACTCACGTCGATAGAGCAGCCCATCAGGGAGCCTCTCTCCAGGGCCTTCTTCATGATCTTGTACAGCTCCTTGGGCGCCTCCTTCATCTCATAGAATTCTGTCACGCCCCCGGTGAAGTCTTCCATGGCCTCCGTGGTGTTACCGCCCTTCAGGGCCTCATAGGAACCGTGAAGCCTGGGGAGGGGGAGTGAGGGTTAGGGTCGTGGTGTTACCGCCCTTCAGGGCCTCATAGGAACCGTGAAGCCTGGGGGATGGGAGGGGTGAGACAGGGTGAGGGTTAGGGGTTGGTCAGAGGGTGGGGAGAGGGTCAGGGGGGAGACAGAGTGAAGGAGTGGGGAGAGGGTCAGGGGGGAGACAGAGTGAAGGAGTGGGGAGAGGGTCAGGGGGAGACAGAGTGAAGGGGTGGGGAGAGGGTCAGGGGGGAGACAGAGTGAAGGAGTGGGGAGGGGGTCAGGGGGGAGACAGAGTGAAGGAGTGGGGAGAGGGTCAGGGGGGAGACAGAGTGAAGGAGTGGGGAGAGGGTCAGGGGGGAGACAGAGTGAAGGAGTGGGGAGGGGGTCAGGGGGGAGACAGAGTGAAGGAGTGGGGAGAGACAGAGTGAAGGAGTGGGGAGAGGGTCAGGGGGGAGACAGAGTGAAGGAGTGGGGAGACAGAGTGAAGGAGTGGGGAGAGGGTCAGGGGGGAGACAGAGTGAAGGGGTGGGGAGAGACAGAGTGAAGGAGTGGGGAGAGGGTCAGGGGGAGACAGAGTGAAGGAGTGGGGAGAGGGTCAGGGGGGAGACAGAGTGAAGGAGTGGGGAGAGGGTCAGGGGGAGACAGAGTGAAGGGGTGGGGAGAGGGTCAGGGGGAGACAGAGTGAAGGGGTGGGGAGAGGTTCAGGGGGGAGACAGAGTGAAGGAGTGGGGAGAGGGTCAGGGGGGAGACAGAGTGAAGGAGTAGGGAGGGGGTCAGGGGGGAGACAGAGTGAAGGAGTGGGGAGAGGGTCAGGGGGGAGACAGAGTGAAGGAGTGGGGAGAGGGTCAGGGGGGAGACAGAGTGAAGGAGTGGGGAGAGGGTCAGGGGGGAGACAGAGTGAAGGAGTGGGGAGAGGGTCAGGGGGGAGACAGAGTGAAGGAGTGGGGAGAGGGTCAGGGGGGAGACAGAGTGAAGGAGTGGGGAGAGGGTCAGGGGGGAGACAGAGTGAAGGAGTGGGGAGAGGGTCAGGGGGGAGACAGAGTGAAGGAGTGGGGAGGGGGTCAGGGCGGAGATAGAGTGAAGGAGTGGGGAGAGGGTCAGGGGGGAGACAGAGTGAAGGAGTGGGGAGAGGGTCAGGGGGAGACAGAGTGAAGGAGTGGGGAGAGGGTCAGGGGGGAGACAGAGTGAAGGAGTGGGGAGAGGGTCAGGGGGGAGACAGAGTGAAGGAGTGGGGAGAGGGTCAGGGGGAGACAGAGTGAAGGAGTGGGGAGAGGGTCAGGGGGGAGACAGAGTGAAGGAGTGGGGAGAGGGTCAGGGGGGAGACAGAGTGAAGGAGTGGGGAGAGGGTCAGGGGGGAGACAGAGTGAAGGGGTGGGGAGAGGGTCAGGGGGGAGACAGAGTGAAGGGGTGGGGAGAGGGTCAGGGGGGAGACAGAGTGAAGGTCTGTGTCTATTTGTAAACAACAGCTGGTGCACAAAATCTAATATTAAGGAAGTCTCAAGGTTTTGCTCATCTGAGGTAGAGTATCTCATGATAAGCTGTAGACCACACTATTTACCAAAAGAGTTTTCATCTGTATTTTTCATAACTGTCTATTTACCACCACAAATCGATGCTGGCACTAAGACCGCACTCAACGAGCTGTATTCGGCCATAAGCAAACAGGAAAACGCTCATCCAGAGGCGGCACTCCTAGTGGCCTGGGACATTAACGGAGGGAAACTTAAATCAGTTTTACCTTATTTCTATCAGCATGTTAAATGTGCAACAAGAGGGAAAAAAACTCGCCCTCCATTTGGCAAATCTGACCATAATTCTATACTCCTGATTCCTGCCAAAACTAAAGCAGGAAGTACCAGTGACTCGCTCAATATGGAAGTGGTCAGATGAAGCAGATGCTAAGCTACAGGACTGTTTTGCTATCACAGACTGGAATATGTTCTGGGATTCTTCCGATGGCATTGAGGAGTACACCACATCAGTCACTGGCTTCATCAATAAGTGCATTAAGGTATTTAGTCTCCAGTGGTGTTTTGACTGTACTATGTGGGAGGTATTTGGTCTCCAGGGGTGTTTGGACTGTACTATGTGGGAGGTATTTGGTCTCCAGGGGTGTTTGGACTACTATGTGGGAGGTATTTAGTCTCCAGGGGTGTTTGGACTGTACTATGTGGGAGGTATTTGGTCTCCAGGGTGTTTTGACTGTACTATGTGGGAGGTATTTGGTCTCCAGGGGTGTTTTGACTGTACTATGTGGGAGGTATTTGGTCTCCAGGGGTGTTTTGACTGTACTATGTGGGAGGTATTTGGTCTCCAGGGGTGTTTTGACTGTACTATGTGGGAGGTATTTGGTCTCCAGGGTGTTTTGACTGTACTATGTGGGAGGTATTTGGTCTCCAGGGGTGTTTTGACTGTACTATGTGGGAGGTATTTGGTCTCCAGGGGTGTTTTGACTGTACTATGTGGGAGGTATTTGGTCTCCAGGGGTGTTTTGACTGTACTATGTGGGAGGTATTTGGTGCCCAGGGGTGTTTTGACTGTACTATGCGGGAGGTATTTGGTCTCCAGGGGTGTTTTGACTGTACTATGTGGGAGGTATTTAGTCTCCAGGGGTGTTTTGACTACTATGTGGGAGGTATTTGGTCTCCAGGGGTGTTTTGACTACCATGTGGGAGGTAGTTGAGGACAGCAGCTCTGATCTTGATGAACTCACAGATGTTGTTTCAGACTAATGTAAACTTCTGTGTTGAGTCAGTTATGCCTACTAAAACCTGTAGAATCTTCCCTAACAACAAGCCTTGGGGATCAACACATCTAAAATCACTACTTGATAGGAAGAAGGCAATTTATACTGAGGGTGATGGACAGGCTTTAAGAGATGTACAAAGTCAGATCAGTTTATGCTGGGGGTGATGGACAGGCTTTAAGAGATGTACAACGTCAGATCACTTTATACTGAGGGTGATGGACAGGGTTTAAGAGATGTACAACGTTAGATCAGTTTATGCTGAGGGTGATGGACAGGCTTTAAGAGATGTACAACGTCAGATCAGTTTATGCTGAGGGTGATAGACAGGCTTTAAGAGATGTACAACGTGAGATCAGTTTATGCTGAGGGTGATAGACAGGCTTTAAGAGATGTACAACGTCAGATCAGTTTATACTGAGGGTGATGGACAGGCTTTAAGAGATGTACAACGTCAGATCAGTTTATGCTGAGGGTGATGGACAGGCTTTAAGAGATGTACAACGTCAGATCAGTTTATGCTGAGGGTGATGGACAGGCTTTAAGAGATGTACAACGTCAGATCAGTTTATGCTGAGGGTGATGGACAGGCTTTAAGAGATGTACAACGTCAGATCAGTTTATGCTGAGGGTGATGGACAGGCTTTAAGAGATGTACAACGTCAGATCAGTTTATGCTGAGAGTGATGGACAGGCTTTAAGAGATGTACAACGTCAGATCAGTTTATACTGAGAGTGATAGACAGGCTTTAAGAGATGTACAACGTCAGATCAGTTTATACTGAGGGTGACAGACAGGCTTTAAGAGATGTACAACGTGAGATCAGTTTATGCTGAGGGTGATAGACAGGCTTTAAGAGATGTACAACGTGAGATCAGTTTATGCTGAGGGTGATGGACAGGCTTTAAGAGATGTATAACGTCAGATCAGTTTATACTGAGGGTGATGGACAGGCTTTAAGAGATGTACAACGTCAGATCAGTTTATACTGAGGGTGACAGACAGGCTTTAAGAGATGTACAACGTCAGATCAGTTTATGCTGAGGGTGATGGACAGGCTTTAAGAGATGTACATCGTGAGATCAGTTTATGCTGGGGGTGATGGACAGGCTAGACTTCTACAGTATATATACTTAATTTCCCTTATTCATCTAGACTTGGCGTAGGATTAGGGGTACGTACTTGGCATAGAGTTAGGGGTACGTACTTGGCATAGAGTTAGGGGTACGTACTTGGCATAGAGTTAGTGGTACGTACTTGGCATAGAGTTAGGGGTAGGTATTTGGCATAGAGTTAGGGGTACGTACTTGGCATAGAGTTAGGGGTACGTATTTGGCATAGAGTTAGGGGTAGGTACTTGGCATAGAGTTAGGGGTACGTACTTGGCATAGAGTTAGGGGTACGTATTTGGCATAGAGTTAGGGGTACGTATTTGGCATAGAGTTAGGGGTACGTACTTGGCGTAGAGTTAGGGGTACGTATTTGGCATAGAGTTAGGGGTACGTATTTGGCATAGAGTTAGGGGTACGTACTTGGCGTAGAGTTAGGGGTACGTATTTGGCATAGAGTTAGGGGTACGTACTTGGCGTAGAGTTAGGGGTACGTATTTGGCATAGAGTTAGGGGTACGTATTTGGCATAGAGTTAGGGGTACGTACTTGGCGTAGAGTTAGGGGTAGGTATTTGGCGTAGAGTTAGGGGTACGTATTTGGCGTAGAGTTAGGGGTAGGTCTTTGGCGTAGAGTTAGGGGTACGTACTTGGCGTAGAGTTAGGGGTAGGTATTTGGCATAGAGTTAGGGGTAGGTATTTGGCGTAGAGTTAGGGGTACGTATTTGGCGTAGAGTTAGGGGTAGGTATTTGGCATAGAGTTAGGGGTAGGTATTTGGCATAGAGTTAGGGGTACGTACTTGGCGTAGAGTTAGGGGTACGTATTTGGCATAGAGTTAGGGGTACGTACTTGGCGTAGAGTTAGGGGTACGTATTTGGCATAGAGTTAGGGGTACGTACTTGGCGTAGGCCTTCTCCAGCAGGGCGCTCCAGAACTCGTTCCTCTCAGCAGACTTGGTGAACACCAGCTGGTTGTTGAAGGTGGGGATGCGGTCGTCAATGACGACGTCAACCCAGTCGCCATAGCGCCAGAACTGGGGCAGGAAAAGACACGGTTGAAGACGTTTGACAGGAGTTGATAATGTATTGCAATCAGGGGTCGGGGGGTCGGATTTCAGTTCAATTCAGTCAAGTAAACCCTGAATTCCTATCTCACTTTTGAGGAAATTCATTGAGGACAATTTCAAATTCAGTTACTTCTCTGAACTCACTGACTTGAAATGGAATGAGCCCTTCCCTGATAACAATACAACATAGAAATAGACAGTCTATGTAAAATGTGTTATTGTTTATAGTTATCTAATAATGAGGGTTGTTTTGATTGGTGGGTTCTGACCTGGAAGTGGAAGATTCCTCCATATCCCTCGGAGAAGCTCTGTTCCTGAGGAACGACCCGGTAGAGAAGCTTTTCGTTCAGAGTCAGACAGGCGATAGCAGCTAGCAGCCAGCAGTCACCTAGGAAACACACAGTCAGACAGGCTATAGCAGCCAGCAGTCACCTAGGAAACACACAGTCAGACAGGCTATAGCAGCCAGCAGTCACCTAGGAAACACACAGTCAGACAGGCGATAGCAGCCAGCAGTCACCTAGGAAACACACAGTCAGACAGGCTATAGCAGCCAGCAGTCACCTAGGAAACACACAGTCAGACAGGCGATAGCAGCTAGCAGCCAGCAGTCACCTAGGAAACACACAGTCAGACAGGCGATAGCAGCCAGCAGTCACCTAGGAAACACACAGTCAGACAGGCGATAGCAGCTAGCAGCCAGCAGTCACCTAGGAAACACACAGTCAGACAGGCTATAGCAGCTAGCAGCCAGCAGTCACCTAGGAAACACACAGTCAGACAGGCGATAGCAGCTAGCAGCCAGCAGTCACCTAGGAAACACACAGTCAGACAGGCGATAGCAGCTAGCAGCCAGCAGTCACCTAGGAAACACACAGTCAGACAGGCTATAGCAGCCAGCAGTCACCTAGGAAACACACAGTCAGACAGGCTATAGCAGCCAGCAGTCACCTAGGAAACACACAGTCAGACAGGCGATAGCAGCTAGCAGCCAGCAGTCACCTAGGAAACACACAGTCAGACAGGCTATAGCAGCCAGCAGTCACCTAGGAAACACACAGTCAGACAGGCGATAGCAGCTAGCAGCCAGCAGTCACCTAGGAAACACACAGTCAGACAGGCGATAGCAGCTAGCAGCCAGCAGTCACCTAGGAAACACACAGTCAGACAGGCTATAGCAGCCAGCAGTCACCTAGGAAACACACAGTCAGACAGGCGATAGCAGCTAGCAGCCAGCAGTCACCTAGGAAACACGCAGTGAGAGACACACACCTATGACATAGTTGTGCATTTGTATAACAACGACACTGTGATGTGAATCTAAAAATACCGATACAATATGTTCAGCCAGCAGTCACCTACACACACACACAACAAAATACACACACGACAAAATACACACACATCATCATCATCACACACTTACACACAATGAACACAGTCAATGATTACAGTCAATGAACACAGTCAATGATTCTGGTAAAATGTACCCAATATGTCAAATCATTGTTCTCTGAAGCCATTACAATTGATTGGAGTTAATTGGAGTTTCCCTTATTGTTTGATTATTGAGTAGTGGCCATCATCCCATTGGTTGTCAGTGGCCATCATCCCATTGGTTGTCTCCAGATGTGACTTGATATCTGAATAATACTAATGCAATATTTCCTCTGATATCTTTGTGTTGTTGAGGAAAAGTCTCCCTCCTGACCTCAGTGTTTTCTGTTTGTCTCTCAGTGTTTTCTGTTTGTCTCTCAGTGTTTTCTGGTTGTCCCTCAGTGTTTTCTGGTTGTCTCTCAGTGTTTTCTGGTTGTCTCTCAGTGTTTTCTGGTTGTCTCTCAGTGTTTTCTGGTTGTCCCTCAGTGTTTTCTGGTTGTCTCTCAGTGTTTTCTGGTTGTCTCTCAGTGTTTTCTGGTTGTCTCTCAGTGTTTTCTGGTTGTCTCTCAGTGTTTTCTGGTTGTCCCTCAGTGTTTTCTGCGTGTCCCTCAGTGTTTTCTGGTTGTCTCTCAGTGTTTTCTGGTTGTCCCTCAGTGTTTTCTGGTTGTCTCTCAGTGTTTTCTGGTTGTCTCTCAGTGTTTTCTGGTTGTTCCTCAGTGTGTCTCTCAGTGTTTTCTGGTTGTCCCTCAGTGTTTTCTGCGTGTCTCTCAGTGTTTTCTGGTTGTCTCTCAGTGTTTTCTGGTTGTCTCTCAGTGTTTTCTGCGTGTCCCTCAGTGTTTTCTGGTTGTCTCTCAGTGTTTTCTGGTTGTCTCTCAGTGTTTTCTGGTTGTCTCTCAGTGTTTTCTGGTTGTCCCTCAGTGTTTTCTGCGTGTCCCTCAGTGTTTTCTGGTTGTCTCTCAGTGTTTTCTGGTTGTTCCTCAGTGTGTCTCTCAGTGTTTTCTGCGTGTCCCTCAGTGTGTCTCTCAGTGTTTTCTGGTTGTCCCTCAGTGTGTCTCTCAGTGTTTTCTGGTTGTCCCTCAGTGTTTTCTGGTTGTCTCTCAGTGTTTTCTGGTTGTCTCTCAGTGTTTTCTGGTTGTCTCTCAGTGTTTTCTGGTTGTCCCTCAGTGGTTTCTGGTTGTCTCTCAGTGTTTTCTGGTTGTCTCTCAGTGTTTTCTGGTTGTCTCTCAGTGTTTTCTGGTTGTCCCTCAGTGTTTTCTGGTTGTCTCTCAGTGTTTTCTGGTTGTCTCTCAGTGTTTTCTGGTTGTCTCTCAGTGTTTTCTGGTTGTCTCTCAGTGTTTTCTGGTTGTCTCTCAGTGTGTCTCTCAGTGTTTTCTGGTTGTCCCTCAGTGTGTCTCTCAGTGTTTTCTGGTTGTCTCTCAGTGTTTTCTGGTTGTCTCTCAGTGTTTCTCTCAGTGTTTTCTGGTTGTCCCTCAGTGTGTCTCTCAGTGTTTTCTGGTTGTCCCTCAGTGTTTTCTGGTTGTCTCTCAGTGTTTTCTGTTTGTCTCTCAGTGTTTTCTGGTTGTCTCTCAGTGTTTTCTGGTTGTCTCTCAGTGTTTTCTGTTTGTCTCTCAGTGTTTTCTGGTTGTCTCTCAGTGTTTTCTGGTTGTCTCTCAGTGTTTTCTGTTTGTCTCTCAGTGTTTTCTGGTTGTCTCTCAGTGTTTTCTGGTTGTCTCTCAGTGTTTTCTGGTTGTCTCTCAGTGTTTTCTGTTTGTCTCTTAGTGTTTTCTGGTTGTCCCTCAGTGTTTTCTGGTTGTCCCTCAGTGTTTTCTGGTTGTCTCTCAGTGTTTTCTGGTTGTCTCTCAGTGTTTTCTGCGTGTCCCTCAGTGTTTTCTGGTTGTCTCTCAGTGTTTTCTGGTTGTCTCTCAGTGTTTTCTGGTTGTCCCTCAGTGTTTTCTGGTTGTCTCTCAGTGTTTTCTGGTTGTCTCTTAGTGTTTTCTGGTTGTCTCTCAGTGTTTTCTGGTTGTCCCTCAGTGTTTTCTGGTTGTCTCTCAGTGTGTCTCTCAGTGTTTTCTGGTTGTCCCTCAGTGTTTTCTGTTTGTCCCTCAGTGTTTTCTGGTTGTCCCTCAGTGTGTCTCTCAGTGTTTTCTGGTTGTCTCTCTGTGTTTTCTGGTTGTCCCTCAGTGTGTCTCTCAGTGTTTTCTGGTTGTCCCTCAGTGTTTTCTGTTTGTCCCTCAGTGTTTTCTGGTTGTCTCTCAGTGTTTTCTGGTTGTCTCTCAGTGTTTTCTGGTTGTCCCTCAGTGTGTCTCTCAGTGTTTTCTGGTTGTCTCTCAGTGTGTCTCTCAGTGTTTTCTGGTTGTCTCTTAGTGTTTTCTGGTTGTCTCTCAGTGTTTTCTGGTTGTCCCTCAGTGTGTCTCTCAGTGTTTTCTGTTTGTCCCTCAGTGTTTTCTGGTTGTCTCTCAGTGTTTTCTGGTTGTCTCTCAGTGTTTTCTGGTTGTCTCTCAGTGTTTTCTGGTTGTCTCTCAGTGTTTCTCTCAGTGTTTTCTGGTTGTCCCTCAGTGTGTCTCTCAGTGTTTTCTGGTTGTCTCTCTGTGTTTTCTGGTTGTCCCTCAGTGTTTTCTGGTTGTCTCTCAGTGTTTTCTGGTTGTCCCTCAGTGTTTTCTGGTTGTCTCTCAGTGTTTTCTGGTTGTCTCTCTGTGTTTTCTGGTTGTCCCTCAGTGTTTTCTGGTTGTCTCTCAGTGTTTTCTGGTTGTCCCTCAGTGTTTTCTGGTTGTCTCTCAGTGTTTTCTGGTTGTCTCTCTGTGTTTTCTTGTTGTCTCTCAGTGTTTTCTGGTTGTATCTCAGTGTTTTCTGGTTGTCTCTCAGTGTTTTCTGGTTGTCCCTCAGTGTGTCTCTCAGTGTTTTCTGGTTGTCTCTCTGTGTTTTCTGGTTGTCCCTCAGTGTGTCTCTCAGTGTTTTCTGGTTGTCCCTCAGTGTTTTCTGTTTGTCCCTCAGTGTTTTCTGGTTGTCTCTCAGTGTTTTCTGGTTGTCTCTCAGTGTTTTCTGTTTGTCCCTCAGTGTTTTCTGGTTGTCTCTCAGTGTTTTCTGGTTGTCCCTCAGTGTTTTCTGTTTGTCCCTCAGTGTGTCTCTCAGTGTTTTCTGGTTGTCCCTCCATGTGTATCTCAGTGTTTTCTGGTTGTCCCTCAGTGTGTCTCTCAGTGTTTTCTGGTTGTCTCTCCACCCCGGTGTGGAGGATGTGCCCAGTCAGGGAGTTAACTGTTGAACAATGTCAGTTTTGAGCATTTAGAATATTTTGGTCCCAGCCTGCATGGATCTTTGTTCCCCTGGATGGACGAACAGCTCAACAATGAGAAGTGCTGCTAGCTGGAATCCCCTTCCATAGAGCCAGTACAATATAGAGAGGCCACTGGTGGAGAGGCCCCTGGTGGAGAGGCCCCTGGTAGAGAGGTGGAGAGGCCCCTGGTGGAGAGGCCCCTGGTAGAGAGGTGGAGATGCCCCTGGTGGAGAGGCCCCTGGTAGAGAGGTGGAGAGGCCACTGGTAGAGAGGTGGAGAGGCCACTGGTAGAGAGGTGGAGAGGCCACTGGTAGAGAGGCCACTGGTAGAGAGGTGGAGAGGCCACTGGTAGAGAGGTGGAGAGGCCCCTGGTAGAGAGGTGGAGAGGCCACTGGTAGAGAGGTGGAGAGGCCACTGGTAGAGAGGTGGAGAGGCCACTGGTAGAGAGGTGGAGAGGCCACTGGTAGAGAGGTGGAGAGGCCACTGGTAGAGAGGTGGAGAGGCCGGTTATGAGGCTCGCAGGGGGAGAGATTAGATGTTTTCTCCCTTGAAGGGACAGGTTACCAGGGCTATAATGGAACGGGTTACCAGGGCTATAATGGGACAGGACCAACAACAGAGGATGATGGGGACCAACAACAGAGGATGAGGGGGACCAACAACAGAGGATGATGGGGACCAACAACAGAGGATGAGGGGGACCAACAACAGAGGATGATGGGGACCAACAACAGAGGATGAGGGGGACCAACAACAGAGGATGAGGGGGACCAACAACAGAGGATGAGGGGGACCAACAACAGAGGATGAGGGGGACCAACAACAGAGGATGAGGGGGACCAACAACAGAGGAGGAGGGGGACCAACAACAGAGGATGAGGGGGACCAACAACAGAGGATGAGGGGGACCAACAACAGAGGATGAGGGGGACCAACAACAGAGGATGAGGGGGACCAACAACAGAGGATGAGGGGGACCAACAACAGAGGATGAGGGGGACCAACAACAGAGGAGGAGGGGGACCAACAACAGAGGATGAGGGGGACCAACAACAGAGGATGAGGGGGACCAACAACAGAGGATGATGGGGACCTGTCCCCCCCCAAATATTCAAAACACTCAACTCAATTGTCCAAAGATAACACCAAACTAGCAAGAGAAGAGACAATCATGTTGGGGTCAGTGTAACGTTGTGTTGGAGTCATTGTAGTGTTGGGATCAGAGTAGTGTAGTGTTGGGGTCAGAGTAGTATTGGTGTTGGGGTCAGAGTAGTGTTGGGGTCAGAGTAGTGTAGTGTTGGGGTCAGAGTAGTGTAGTGTTGGGGTCAGAGTAGTATTGGTGTTGGGGTCAGAGTAGTGTTGGGGTCAGAGTAGTGTAGTGTTGGGGTCAGAGTAGTGTAGTGTTGGGGTCAGAGTAACGTTGTGTTGGGGTCAGAGTAGTGTTGGGGTCAGAGTAGTGTTGTGTTGGGGTCATTGTAGTGTTGGGGTCAGGGTAATGTTGTGTTGGGGTCAGTGTAGTATAGTGTTGGAGTCAGGGTAACGTTGTGTTGGAGTCAGGGTAATGTTGTGTTGGAGTCAGGGTAATGTTGTGTTGCAGTCAGGGTAACGTTGTTTTGGAGTCAGGGTAATGTTGTGTTGGAGTCAGGGTAATGTTGTGTTGGGGTCAGTGTAGTATAGTGTTGGGGTCAGTGCAGTGTTGGGGTCAGGGTAATGTTGTGTTGGGGTCAGGGTAATGTTGTGTTGGAGTCAGGGTAATGTTGTGTTGGAGTCAGGGTAATGTTGTGTTGGGGTCAGGGTATTGTTGTGTTGGAGTCAGGGTAATGTTGTGTTGGAGTCAGGGTAATGTTGTGTTGGGGTCAGGGTATTGTTGTGTTGGAGTCAGGGTAATGTTGTGTTGGAGTCAGGGTAATGTTGTGTTGGAGTCAGGGTAATGTTGTGTTGGAGTCAGGGTAATGTTGTGTTGGAGTCAGGGTAACGTTGTGTTGGAGTCAGGGTAACGTTGTGTTGGAGTCAGGGTAATGTTGTGTTGGAGTCAGGGTAATGTTGTGTTGGAGTCAGGGTAATGTTGTGTTGGAGTCAGGGTAATGTTGTGTTGGAGTCAGGGTAATGTTGTGTTGGAGTCAGGGTAATGTTGTGTTGGAGTCAGGGTAACGTTGTGTTGGAGTCAGGGTAACGTTGTGTTGGAGTCAGGGTAATGTTGTGTTGGAGTCAGGGTAACGTTGTGTTGGAGTCAGGGTAATGTTGTGTTGGAGTCAGAGTAATGGTGTGTTGGAGTCAGGGTAACATTGTATTGGGGTCAGGGTAACATTGTGTTGGAGTCAGGGTAACGTTGTGTTGGAGTCAGGGTAACGTTGTGTTGGAGTCAGGGTAACGTTGTGTTGGAGTCAGGGTAATGTTGTGTTGGAGTCAGGGTAGTGTTGTGTTGGAGTCAGGGTAATGTTGTGTTGGAGTCAGGGTAATGTTGTGTTGGAGTCAGGGTAATGTTGTGTTGGAGTCAGGATAATGTTGTGTTGGAGTCAGGGTAATGTTGTGTTGGAGTCAGGGTAATGTTGTGTTGGAGTCAGGGTAATGTTGTTTTGGAGTCAGGGTAACGTTGTGTTGGAGTCAGGGTAATGTTGTGTTGGAGTCAGGGTAACGTTGCGTTGGAGTCAGGGTAATGTTGGGGTCAGGGTAATGTTGTGTTGGAGTCAGGGTAATGTTGTGTTGGAGTCAGGGTAATGTTGTGTTGGAGTCAGGGTAGTGTTGTGTTGGAGTCAGGGTAATGTTGTGTTGGAGTCAGGGTAATGTTGGGGCCAGGGTAATGTTGTGTTGGAGTCAGGGTAATGTTGTGTTGGAGTCAGGGTAATGGTGTGTTGGAGTCAGGGTAATGTTGGAGTCAGGGTAATGTTGTGTTGGAGTCAGGGTAATGTTGTGTTGGAGTCAGGGTAATGTTGGGGTCAGGGTATTGTTGTGTTGGAGTCAGGGTAATGTTGTGTTGGAGTCAGGGTAATGTTGTGTTGGAGTCAGGGTAATGTTGTGTTGGAGTCAGGGTAACGTTGTGTTGGAGTCAGGGTAATGTTGTGTTGGAGTCAGAGTAATGGTGTGTTGGAGTCAGGGTAACATTGTATTGGGGTCAGGGTAACGTTGTGTTGGAGTCAGGGTAACGTTGTGTTGGAGTCAGGGTAGTGTTGTGTTGGAGTCAGGGTAACGTTGTGTTGGAGTCAGGGTAACGTTGTGTTGGAGTCAGGGTAATGTTGTGTTGGAGTCAGGGTAGTGTTGTGTTGGAGTCAGGGTAATGTTGTGTTGGAGTCAGGGTAATGTTGTGTTGGAGTCAGGGTAATGTTGTGTTGGAGTCAGGATAATGTTGTGTTGGAGTCAGGGTAATGTTGTGTTGGAGTCAGGGTAATGTTGTGTAGGAGTCAGGGTAATGTTGTTTTGGAGTCAGGGTAACGTTGTGTTGGAGTCAGGGTAATGTTGTGTTGGAGTCAGGGTAACGTTGCGTTGGAGTCAGGGTAATGTTGGGGTCAGGGTAATGTTGTGTTGGAGTCAGGGTAATGGTGTGTTGGAGTCAGGGTAATGTTGTGTTGGAGTCAGGGTAGTGTTGTGTTGGAGTCAGGGTACTGTTGTGTTGGAGTCAGGGTAATGTTGTGTCGGAGTCAGGGTAATGTTGGGGCCAGAGTAATGTTGTGTTGGAGTCAGGGTAATGTTGTGTTGGAGTCAGGGTAATGTTGGAGTCAGGGTAATGTTGTGTTGGAGTCAGGGTAATGTTGTGTTGGAGTCAGGGTAATGTTGTGTTGGAGTCAGGGTAATGTTGTGTTGGAGTCAGGGTAATGTTGTGTTGGAGTCAGGGTAATGTTGTGTTGGAGTCAGGGTAATGTTGGGGTCAGGGTATTGTTGTGTTGGAGTCAGGGTAGTGTAGTGTTGGGGTCAGGGTAATGTTGTGTTGGAGTCAGGATAATGTTGTGTTGGAGTCAGGGTAATGTTGTGTTGGAGTCAGGGTAATGTTGTGTTGGAGTCAGGGTAATGTTGGAGTCAGGGTAATGTTGTGTTGGAGTCAGGGTAATGTTGTGTTGGAGTCAGGGTAATGTTGTGTTGGAGTCAGGGTAATGTTGTGTTGGAGTCAGGGTAATGTTGTGTTGGAGTCAGGGTAATGTTGGGGTCAGGGTATTGTTGTGTTGGAATCAGGGTAGTGTAGTGTTGGGGTCAGGGTAATGTTGTGTTGGAGTCAGGATAATGTTGTGTTGGAGTCAGGGTAATGTTGTGTTGGAGTCAGGGTAATGTTGTGTTGGAGTCAGGGTAATGTTGTGTTGGAGTCAGGGTAATGTTGGGGTCAGGGTATTGTTGTGTTGGAGTCAGGGTAACGTTGTGCGGTGTAGTTATTATTTACCAAGGTCTCCCTGGCAAATGTCTGTCCTGCTGGCTCCGCCCACAATGAACTGAGGGTTCTCACAGATCTCCTGAAGACACACAGAAACACACAGACACGCGGATTAGCTGACTGGGTAGATATATACTGAAGACACACAGAAACACACAGACACGTGGATTAGCTGACTGGGGGGGATACAGTTGAAGTCAGAAGTTTACATACACTTAGGTTGGAGTCATTAAAACTAGTTTTTCAACAACTCCACAAATTTCTTGTTAACAAACTATAGTTTTGGCAAGTCAGTTAGGACATCTACTTTGTGCATGACACAAGTCCTTTTTCCAACAATTGTTTTCAGACAGATTATTTCACTTATAATTCTCTGTATCACAATTCCAGTGGGTCAGAAGTTTACATACACTAAGTTGACTGTGCCTTTAAACAGCTTGGAAAATTCCAGAAAATGATGTCATGGCTTTAGAAGCTTCTGATAGGCTAATTGACATCATTTGAGTCAATTGGAGGTGTACCTGTCGATGTATTTCAAGGCCTACCGTCAAACTCAGTGCCTCTTTGCTTGACATCATGGGAAAATCAAAAGAAATCAGCCAACAGCTCAGAAAAAAGTGTAGACCTCCACAAGTCTGGTTCATACTTGGGAGCAATTTCCAAACCCCTGAAGGTACCACGTTCATCTGTACAAACAATAGTACGCAAGTATAAACACCATGGGACTACGCAGCCGTCATACCACTCAGGAAGGTGACGCGTTCTGGCTCCTAGAGATGTACGTATTTTGGTGCGAAAAGTGAAAATCAATCCCAGAACAACAGCAAATGACCTTGTGAAGATGATGGAAGAAACAGGTACGAAAGTATCTATATCCACAGTAAAACGAGTCCTATATCGACATAACCTGAAAGGCCGCTCAGCAAGGAAGAAGCCACTGCTCCAAAACCGCCATAAAAAAGCCAAACTACGGTTTGCAACTGCACATGGGGACAAATGTCGTACTTTTTGGAGAAATGTCCTCTGGTCTGATGAAACAAAAATAGAACTGTTTGGCCATAATGACCATCGTTATGTTTGGAGGTAAAAGGGTGAGACTTGCAAGCTGAAGAACACCATCCCAACCGTGAAGCACGGGTGTGGCAGCATCATGTTGTGGGGGTGCTTTGCTGCAGGAGGGACTGGTGCACTTCACAAACTAGATGGCATCATGAGGACGGAAAATTATGTTGATATATTGAAGCAACATCTCAAGACATCAGTTAGGAAGTTAAAGCTTGGTCGCAAATGGGTCTTCCAAATGGACAATGACCCCAGGCATACTGCCAAAGTTGTGGCAAATGGCTTAAGGACAACAAAGTCAAGGTATTGGAGTGGCCATCACAAAGCCCTGACCTTAATCCTATAGAAAACTTGTGGGCAGAACTGAAAAAGCGTGTGCGAGCAAAGAGACCTACAAACCAGACTCAGTTACACCAGTTCTGCCAGAAGGAATGGGCCAAAATTCTCCCAACTTATTGTGGGAAGCTTCTGGAAGGCTACCCAAAATGTTTGACCCAAGTTTAAACAATTTAAAGGCAATGCTACCAAATACTAACTGAGTGTATGTAAACTTCTGACCCACTGGGAAAGTGATGAAAGAAATAAAAGCTGAAATAAATCATTCTCTCTACTATTATTCTGACATTTCACATTCTTAAAATAAAAGTGGTGATCCTAACTGACCTAAAACAGGGATTTTTTTTTTTACTAGGATTAAATGTCAGGAATTGTGGAAAAACTGAGTTTAAACGTATTTGGTTTAAGGTGTAATGTAAACTTCCATCTTCAACTGTACATCTGTCACTTTAGGTTTGCATGTATTCTGATCTAGTTCAACTGTTGTGAAATAGTGCCCCCAATACAGAGAATAACACTGTAACAGTACGGAGCTGACGAAGCACTGCCATTGTTTGGCAATAGAAGGAACGTACTGGTAAACACTATGCCAGTTCTCACATAGAAACACAGACACATGGGGGGGGGAGGCAGTAATCCATACGTTAGTCTTGTTTAAAACCAACCAAAGTCACATAATGCTACATTTAGCTTTTTCTAACCAAAAGCCGATGTAACCCTCATGCAAATCACCTCAAAGTAAATTCACATCCAGGCGATAAGCTACACAATCCATTTCAGAGATGTCGGACCTGTTTCCATCTGTATTACTTTAACCATATGATTCAGAACCATTTCTAACCATTCTTTAACCATATGATTCAGAATCATTTCTAACCATTCTTTAACCATATGATTCAGAACCATTTCTAACCATTCTATAACCATATGATTCAGAACCATTTCTAACCATTCTTTAGCCATATGATTGAGAACCATTTCTAACCATTCTATAACCATATGATTCAGAACCATTTCTAACCATTCTATAACCATATGATTCAGAACCATTTCTAACCATTCTTTAGCCATATGATTCAGAACCATTTCTAACCATTCTATAACCGTATGATTCAGAACCATTTCTAACCATATGATTCAGAACCATTTCTAACCATATGATTCAGAACCATTTCTAACCATTCTATAACCATATGATTCAGAACCATTTCTAACCATTCTTTAACCATATGATTCAGAACCATTTCTAACCATTCTTTAACCATATGATTCAGAACCATTTCTAACCATTCTTTAACCATATGATTCAGAACCATTTCTAACCATTCTATAACCATATGATTCAGAACCATTTCTAACCATTCTTTAGCCATATGATTCGGAACCATTTCTAACCATATGATTCAGAACCATTTCTAACCATTCTATAACCATATGATTCAGAACCATTTCTAACTATTCTATAACCATATGATTCAGAACCATTTCTAACCAGTCTATAACCATATGATTCAGAACCATTTCTAACCATTCTTTAACCATATGATTCAGAACCATTTCTAACCATTCTTTAACCATATGATTCAGAACCATTTCTAACCATTCTTTAACCATATGATTCAGAACCATTTCTAACCAGTCTATAACCATATGATTCAGAACCATTCCTAACCATTCTAAAACCATATGATTCAGAACCACTTCTAACCATTCTTTAACCATATGATTCAGAATCATTTCTAACCATTCTTTAACCATATGATTCAGAACCATTTCTAACTATTCTATAACCATATGATTCAGAACCATTTCTAACCATTCTTTAGCCATATGATTGAGAACCATTTCTAACCATTCTATAACCATATGATTCAGAACCATTTCTAACTATTCTATAACCATATGATTCAGAACCATTTCTAACCATTCTTTAACCATATGATTCAGAACCATTTCTAACCATATGATTCAGAACCATTTCTAACCATTCTGACACATCCATGTTTCAAGTAGCCATAGCAACAGTTATTCTAGCCCATAATCCTAAACATTTAGGATCCAGATAAGATGATACAAAATCTGTGAGAAATATTTGTTTTGCCATCATGAATCCCTTATCAAAGCGTCCTGAAACGTCCTTGTCGTTGACTCGGTATTGTAGATAGCATCCCACCTCCCACAGGCGTGTCCTCTCCTTCCCCCTCTTTATTGAATCATCTTCCTCTCCTGTATGTCCACCCTGCTCCCCACCTCTCCTCCTACCTTGGGTCTCTTCCAGACAATGTTCTTGACCTTGTTGGACTTGTGTCCCAGCTCCTTGTATCCCAGAGATTCCACGGAGGCTGGAAAGGTGTCATCCTCAAACAGGCACTTCTTGGTGAGGCACTCTTGTTTCAGTGTGGCAAAGTCCTGTCCTCTGAAGCGCAGGGGCTTGCTGAGGGATCCTTCTCCGTCTCTTCTCTCTCTCTCCCGGATCAACCGGTCACAGAAGAAGCCGGACGGTGTAAAGGGCATTCTGGATTTTTTTTTACTGCTGGCTTTTGCCACTTCCACTAAAGTCTTACAAGCCTAAAAAGCTAACCTATGATTGGCTGTGTCGTTGTATGACGTCCCCCTCCCTCTTGGTCATAGAGTAGACTCTAAAGGCATGCCTGGGCGAAAAAGACTCCACATGCTTTCACATTCACCTGAATTAACACACACACTGACGCACACACACACTGACACACGCAGACACACAAACAACACACACACTGACGCACACACACACTGACACACGCAGACACACAAACAACACACACACTGACGCACACACACACACACACTGACACACACACACACTGACACACGCAGACACACAAACAACACACACACTGACGCACACACACACTGACACACGCAGACACACAAACAACACACACACTGACGCACACACACACACACTGACACACACACACACTGACACACGCAGACACACAAACAACACACACACTGACGCACACACACACTGACACACGCAGACACACAAACAACACACACACTGACGCACACACACACTGACACACGCAGACACACAAACAACACACACACTGACGCACACACACACACACTGACAACACACACACACTGACACACGCAGACACACAAACAACACACACACTGACGCACACACACACACATTGACACACACACACACTGACACACGCAGACACACAAACAACACACACACACTGACGCACACACACACGCACGCACGCACGCACACACACACTGACACACGCAGACACACAAACAACACACACACTGACGCACACACACACACACTGACACACACACACACTGACACACGCAGACACACAAACAACACACACACTGACGCACACACGCACGCACGCACGCACACACACACTCACGCTCTCACACACACAAAAAAGGTTGTCTATTTGTTGCATTCCTATTGGTCCCCGAACAATGCCCCCCAACGTTCCTTAGCAGTGGTCATTTCAGTGGCGTTATTGTGTGACCACACAAAGGGGGGTTGGTGTGCCGGGCCGCGCCACCACCCCGTGTAAACAGTTGTCAGTAGATGGTCCTGCCTCTGCAGAAGGCATTCAGTCCATTTAGCGCCCTATTCCATTCTCTCCATGGAGCTCAGTATACAGCGGTCTCAGCACAACTCCATGGCAGCAGCAGGCCGAGCTCTCTCTCTCTGAGGTAAACTAGCAGGCCGAGCTCTCTCTCTCTCTCTGAGGTAAACTAGCAGGCCGAGCTCTCTCTCTTTCTGAGGTAAACTAGCAGGCCGAGCTCTCTCTCTCTCTGAGGTAAACTAGCAGGCCGAGCTCTCTCTCTCTGAGGTAAACTAGCAGGCCGAGCTCTCTCTCTCTCTGAGGTAAACTAGCAGGCCGAGCTCTCTCTCTCTCTGAGGTAAACTAGCAGGCCGAGCTCTCTCTCTCTGAGGTAAACTAGCAGGCCGAGCTCTCTCTCTCTCTGAGGTAAACTAGCAGGCCGAGCTCTCTCTCTCTCTGAGGTAAACTAGCAGGCCGAGCTCTCTCTCTCTCTGAGGTAAACTAGCAGGCCGAGCTCTCTCTCTCTCTGAGGTAAACTAGCAGGCCGAGCTCTCTCTCTCTGAGGTAAACTAGCAGGCCGAGCTCTCTCTCTCTGAGGTAAACTAGCAGGCCGAGCTCTCTCTCTCTGAGGTAAACTAGCAGGCCGAGCTCTCTCTCTCTGAGGTAAACTAGCAGGCCGAGCTCTCTCTCTCTGAGGTAAACTAGCAGGCCGAGCTCTCTCTCTCTGAGGTAAACTAGCAGGCCGAGCTCTCTCTCTCTCTGAGGTAAACTAGCAGGCCGAGCTCTCTCTCTCTGAGGTAAACTAGCAGGCCGAGCTCTCTCTCTCTCTGAGGTAAACTAGCAGGCCGAGCTCTCTCTCTCTCTGAGGTAAACTAGCAGGCCGAGCTCTCTCTCTCTGAGGTAAACTAGCAGGCCGAGCTCTCTCTCTCTCTGAGGTAAACTAGCAGGCCGAGCTCTCTCTCTCTCTGAGGTAAACTAGCAGGCCGAGCTCTCTCTCTCTCTGAGGTAAACTAGCAGGCCGAGCTCTCTCTCTCTGAGGTAAACTAGCAGGCCGAGCTCTCTCTCTCTGAGGTAAACTAGCAGGCCGAGCTCTCTCTCTCTGAGGTAAACTAGCAGGCCGAGCTCTCTCTCTCTGAGGTAAACTAGCAGGCCGAGCTCTCTCTCTCTCTGAGGTAAACTAGCAGGCCGAGCTCTCTCTCTCTGAGGTAAACTAGCAGGCCGAGCTCTCTCTCTCTCTGAGGTAAACTAGCAGGTGCTGTGAGGGGAACTCCAACACCTCTTTAATCAGTCAGGTACGTTTTAATCAAAGGGGACACATCTAATGATATACACCTTAGGTTCTACATGTGCAAAGCAGAGTTCTGAGATATTCACATCCCAGATTTCAGGAAAGAAAAATTGTAGTGAATTCTTCTTTCATAACACATTAAAGAACGTCACCTTAAAAAGGTACCTAATGTAACAGACTATCAAAATCCTGAGACATTTTGTAAATTAGTTTTATTAGTAGGGTGAAGGGATTTGCGTCAATTCAAATCTGGTATCAGGACAAAATGTGATTCAGAGTCACCGAATATACTTTAAGTATTTTTTTATTAAACTCAAGCGATAAACGGTAAATGCAATTTTCGTATATACGGGTTCACTGTACCACCCCGCAGGGTAGAACAGGGAACTGGCAGGATGCAAGTAAACAGCTGTTCTTATACTGTGACAGACGTAGTTCCAACCCGTCTGTTGGCCTATCACAGTAGAGGCTGAGCGTGGTTTAAACTTTGCTCAGCCTATCGCCGGCGCTCAGGCTAGTCCCAGCCTCTTTGCGCTCTTTGGTGTCCCGGCGCTGTTGCTGTGTAGATTACGCTCCCTCACCCCAGAGGCTGAGGTCAGACAGCTCTGCAACATTGTCTGAGTTATTTGCACCTGCATACAAAGCACACTGTTCTCGCTCAAGGCTAACCACAGCTTCCCAGCACACTTATCTGGGGCTAACTGTTACTTCCAGCACACACACACACACAGACACCCAGGCGCCCAGGCTAACAGTTGCTAATATTATATCACATGTGATATAGCATTGGGTTATAGTGCAATAAACACAAATCCTAACAGGTGCAATCACAGATAGATAGAACCTTATGGTGTCACGCCCTGACCATAGAGAGCTGTTTATTCTCTATGTTGGTATGGTCGGGGTGTGATAAAGGGTGGGTTATCTAGGTGAATTTTATATCTATGTTGGCCTGGTATGGTTCCCAATCAGAGGCAGCTGTTTATCGTTGTCTCTGATTGGGGATCATATTTAGGTAGCCATTTCCCCATTCAGAGGCAGCTGTTTATCGTTGTTTCTGATTGGGGATCATATTTAGGTAGCCATTTTCCCCATTGTGCTTTGTGGGATCTTGTCTAGGTATAGTTGCCAGTGAGCATTAGATCAGCTTCACGTTTCGCTTGTGCGCTTTATAGTTTTTGTTCTTTGAGTTTTTCTCTTCCTAATAAAAGGGATGGAAACATACCACGCTGCATCTTGGTCCAATCATTATGACGAGCGTGACATACGGCTCTGAAATGTCAATCTGTGTTCAGCCATAAGGTTCAACCTGGAACTGAATGCAAACAATGATTTCGATAGAAAAGTACAGACATTTAATGATTTAACCTTTCTCGCCCAGGGGTTCCGCTAGCGGAACACCCACAACATTCCGCTGAAAAGGCAGCGCGTGAAATTCAATTTTTTGGGGGGGAAATATTTAACTTTCACACATTAACAAGTCCAATACAGCAAATGAAAGATAAACATCTTGTGAATCCAGCCAACGTGTCCGATTTTTAAAATGTTTTACAGCGAAAACACAACATATATTTATGTTAGCTCACCACCAAATCCAAAAAAGCACAGAATTTTTTTCACAGCAAATATAGCTTTCACAAAACCCACAAATAGAGATAACATTAATCACTGACCTTTGAACATCTTTATCAGATGAGTCATATGACATCATGTTACACAATACATTTATGTTTTGTTCGATAATGTGCATATATATATATAAAAAAAATCTCAGTTTACATTGGCGCGTTACGTGCAGTAATGTTTTGATTCCAAAACATCGGTGATTTTGCAGAAATACTCATAATAAACATTGATAAAAGATGCAAGTGTTATTCACAAAATTAAAGATAAACTTATCCTCTATGTAACCGCTGTGTCAGATTTCAAAATAAACTTTACGGAAAAAGAATAATCTGAGAACGGCGCTCGGAGCACAATCCAGTCAAAGAAATAGTCGCCATTTTGACGTCAACAGAAGCTACAAAAACACTATAAATATGCACTTACCTTCGAATAACTTCATCAGAAGGCACTCCCAGGATTCCCAGTTCGACAATAAATGACTGAAAAGTTCCATAAAGCCCATCATTTAGCCACTTGTTGTCAGCATGTTCAGCCCACGAATTCATTTTCATGACACACGAGCAATCCCTCCAGACAAAAACTCAAAAAGTTCCGTTACAGGTCGTAGAAACAGGTCAAATGATGTATGCAATCCATATTTAGGATGTGTTTAACATTAATCATCAATAAGGATCCAACCGGAGAATTTCATTGTCTGAAGAAAGAGCATTGGAACGAGAGCACTCTCTCTCGCTCGCGCGCAAAATGAGACCGAGGCTTTCTGCAGACCACTCAGTAAAATAGCTCCTATGAGCCCCTCCTTTATAGTAGAATCATATAACCAAAATCTAAAGACGGTGACATCTAGTGGAAGCCCTAGGAAGTGTTTGCTTATCCATAACTATATGGGGTATCATTTGGCACTGTTTTGAAAATCGAGTTCTCACTTCCTGTTTGGAAGTCTTCTCAGGTTTTTGTCTGCCAAATGAGTTCTGTTCTACTTACAGACATAATTCAAACAGTTTTAGAAGCTTCAGAGTGTTTTCTATACAATAGTAATAATAATATGCATGTATTACCTTCTGGGGCAGAGTTGGAGAAAATTCCGTTTGGGTACGCAATTCGTTCAAAGTGGAAACACTGCCCCCTGTCCATAACAGGTTTTAAATAAAGAGAAATACGCTTCCTTTCTAATCACATCATCAAATATATTAATTTACGTTCATCACACAGTTGTTAAAGCGATTTTTATTTTATTTTAGTAAAATACTCTTTCATGGAGGTTTTTCGTATTGATATAGAGCAAGACAAACAGCCGTGCCTCTCCTAAGGGCCTTAAACATTCTCTAATACACCTGTATTTATTTGTTTTTAAACCATAAAGAACTTACATTATGGACATTTTTCTGAAGAAAAAAAATGGTGAAAAAATATTAAAGTCCTAGAAAAAGAGGACCAGGACCTAATGATATGAAGGACTTGGGACTTATAAGGTTCTGTCTGAACAATATATAATTTTGAGATAATGAATATTTTTCAAGTCCCAGATGTCAGAATTGTTTTGTGATGTCTTCCTCTTTTCATGACCTTACAGTTATTTTTGATTGTGTCACGGATTCCTCCGGAACTTTCATTCCGCACACCTGGCCCCTATTCCCAGTGATTGGTAATTGTATAAGTGTACAACTTGGTTCACCTTTGGTGCGTTTGATAATTGTTACCCTGTCCGTTGGTGCGTGCGAGTACCTGTGCTGTGTGTTTTGGGATTTCGTGCCATTTCTGGATTCCACAGATGATTACAGGTTTCGTCCCGTGAGTGTTAATCATCGTGTGTTATTTATTTGAGGTACTCCTCGCTCTTTTGTTTGGGTTTCAACCTTGTGTTTTTGTTACGTGTTTGTTCGGTCTTCGTCCCCCGTGCCTTTACGCGGCACGCCGTAATTTGGGCTGAATATAAAACCCTTATTACGCATTCCTGCGCCTGTCTCCCGATCTCTTCATAGCAACGTGACAGATTGACAACCCGGCATTGTCTGATTAGATTGCAGATAGAGCCTTATAGCACCAAGTTAAAAGATGTTTGCGCATTTATTAATTTGATCATAAATACACTTAAAAAAATAACTAAATCTCACATGTAAAGAACCACGTAAAAAAGCAACTCCATTTGAACAACTCATTTTTTGACCAAAATCTCAGATGTGATGGGACTATAAGGTTCTGACACGGTCAAAACTGAACACAACAGTAATTCTCACTCATCACCACACAGGATGTCCCACAAGTCTATAACAGTGTTCATTAAATAGTATATTGTGGATGACGTTGCTATGACTTTGTCCGTTTAACATAGGCAGCGATAGATGGGGTAATAACAGGGTATCAGTACCCTAACCCTGACCTCCCATGACAAAAACAGCTGACCACATCCATCTCCTGTTCTTCAATGACCCCTGACCTTAAAGATCAAAGGGACAGGTCAGCATTCACAGCCTGGTCTCATAGACTAGACGTAACATAATAAAGTAAATCCGGGCCATTCGAATTGGTATGATATGTTACGTTTGGTATGGTTACATAAGACAGATGGTTACTTAAGGCAAAAAACGAAAGTAGAGTGGTTGGTCGGGGTGGATGTATAACGAGAACATCTATCAACCCAAAGGTTACAAGTTTGAATCTCATCACAGACAACTTTAGCTAATTAGCAACTTTTCAACAATTTACTACTTTTAGCTAACCCTTGAATCGAACTCCTAACCGTAACCTTAACCTTTAACTCTAACTCCTAGCCTTGCCAACGTTAGCGAGCTAGCTAATGTTAGCCACCTAGCTAGAATTCATAGCATTTCATACGTTTTTGCAAATTTGTAACGTATTGTAAATGTTGCAGATTTGTAACATTTAATACGGATTGTAATTCGTAGTAACATATCATATGAAAATTAATATATACCATACGAAACTTAACATATCATACTAAATTGAGTACCTCGGATTTACATAAAGAATAATACGAAATGCTCTGAGACCAGGTTGCACATCCTCAACAACGGTCTTCAGCATGGCCTGTGACTAAAACTGGCCTTTCACTACAATCAATACCATTGACATCGATCTCTCTCTGGTCATGGTTTTAAAGTTTTGAAATTTCACTGCTGTATCGACTTTGCTGTGGTGCCATGGAAGCTGCCGTTTTCAAATAGAATTGTAACATGGTCTGAGAACAATAATACTGGCAGACCAATTCAAGCATTACTAGTGTCTTTTCGAGAGCGCTACTAGCGTCTTTTCAAGAGCAGGTATTCATAAACTGGGGTACGTGCAATGCCGTCAGGGGTACAGGTGTCTATATATCCAATCAATTGAATTTACCACAGGTGGACTCCAATCAAGTTCTAGAAATGTCTCAAGGATGATCAATGGAAACAGGATGCTCCTGAGCTCAATTTCAAGTCTCATAGCAAATGGTCTGAATACTTTTGTAATGAGGTATTTCTGTTTTTATTGTCAATAAATTTACAAAAAAAATCGAAAAACCTGTTTTAGCTTTGTCATTGTGGGGTATTGTGTATAGATTGACGAGGATTTTTTTTTCATCCATCGAGGGGGTCCCGGCCTACTCCGTTCGTTCCATCCTGGATTCAAGGCGTCGGGCGGGGGGCCTTCAGTACCTCGTGGAGTGGGAGGGGTACGGTCCGGAGGAGAGGTGCTGGGTCCCGGTTGCGGATGTTTTGGACCCTGAACTGCTGCGGGAGTTTCACCGTCGCCGGCCGGATCGCCCTGCGCCTCGCCCTCTGGGTCGTCCCCGAGGCCGGTGTCGGCGCGCCGCTGGAGCCGCCTGTCAAGGGGGGGGGGTACTGTCACAACTTCCTCCGAAGTCGGCTCCTCTCCTTGTTCGGGCGGCGTTCGGCGATCGACATCACCGGCTTTCTAGCCATCGCCGCTCCATTTTTCATATTTCCATTTGTTTTGTCTTGTTCCATACACACCTGGGTTTCATTCCCTAATCACACTGCATGTATTTATTCCTCTGTTCCCCTCCATGTCTTTGTGTGAAATTGTATTTATGTTATGTGGGTAATGTTACGCGCCATACTTTTTGTCTATGTTCCGTGTTTGGGCAAGTTTATGTACTTTTGTGCTTTCGTTGGACCGGAATAAAAAGTGCACCTGTTCACTACACTCTGCTCTCCTGCACCTGACTTCACCTCCAGTACACACCCTTAACAGAGCTCCTGCCTACATGGGCAGAGAATCACGTGGCAGTTAACTTGAATATGAATTTAACTTCAATATGATTAGACTGTAGTTTACTACACTGTCTGTAAATAAATATTGATAATGGAAAGATGTGGAGGGCACTCAACCAACGCGCACATAGAATAGGCTACCATGGTGACCATAGGTTACGCAACCATGACGACCAAATGTTAGGTTACCACGGTGACCATAGGTTAGGCTACCACGGTGACCATAGGTTAGGTTACCACGGTGACCATAGGTTAGGCTACCACGGTGACCATAGGTTAGGTTACCACTGTGAACATAGGTTAGGTTACCACGGTGACCATAGGTTAGGTTACCACGGTGACCATAGGTTAGGTTACCACGGTGACCTCAGGTTAGGTTACTACGGTGACCATAGATTAGGTTGCCATGGTGGTGATAGGTTAGGCTACCATGGTGGTCATAGGTTAGGCTGCTATGGTGACCATAGGTTAGGTTACTATGGTGATCATAGTTTAGGTTACTATGGTGATCATAGTTTAGGTTACCATGGTGGTCATAGGTTAGGCTACTATGGTGACCATAGGTTAGGCTGCTATGGTGACCATGGATTAGGTTGCCATGGTGGTGATAGGTTAGGCTACTATGGTGACCATAGGTTACGCTGCTATGGTGACCATAGGTTAGGTTACCATGGTGACCATAGGTTAGGTTACTATGGTGACCATAGGTTAGGTTACTATGGTGACCATAGGTTAGGTTACTATGGTGACCATAGGTTAGGTTACTATGGTGAGCGAGCGTTGCGCCTTTTCATTTACAATAAGTGTTATTTGACTCTGCCGGCATATCGTCCTCCTAAAAGGTAGGTTATATCCTATAGGTCTGAGCATATCGTCCTCCTAAAAGGTAGGTTATATCCTATAGGTCTGAGCATATCGTCCTCCTAAAAGGTAGGTTGTATCCTATAGGCCTGAGCATATCGTCCTCCTAAAAGGTAGGTTATATCCTATAGGCCAGAGCATATCGTCCTCCTAAAAGGTAGGTTATATCCTATAGGCCTGAGCATATCGTCCTCCTAAAGGGTAGGTTATATCCTATAGGCCTGTGCATATCGTCCTCCTAAAAGGTAGGTTATATCCTATAGGCCTGAGCATATCGTCCTCCTAAAAGGTAGGTTATATCCTATAGGCCTGAGCATATCGTCCTCCTAAAAGGTAGGTTATATCCTATAGGCCTGAGCATATCGTCCTCCTAAAAGGTAGGTTATATCCTATAGGCCTGAGCATATGGTCCTCCTAAAAGGTAGGTTATATCCTATAGGCCTGAGCATATCGTCCTCCTAAAAGGTAGGTTATATCCTATAGGCCTGAGCATATCGTCCTCCTAAAAGGTAGGTTATATCCTATAGGCCTGAGCAGAACGTAGCAAGTGTTGCTGTCATCATTCTTGCTGCTTGCAGTTCAGTAGCCGTACGACCAGGTGCTCGTGTGGTCTCTATTAAATAGAGTAGGCTATAGCCAATGCATGGGCGGAGAAGCAAGGGCTGTTATCTTTCCAAAGAAATGTACTTCCTAAATAGGCCTATGATTAGGCTATAGTTTACTACATTGCTTAGAAAGGCCTATCCAGACCATTCAGCCAGTCCAGTCACTCAGCCCTATCCAGACCATTCAGCCAGTCCAGTCACTCAGCCCTATCTAGACCATTCACCCAGTCCAGTCACTCAGCCCTATCCAGACCATTCACCCAGTCCAGTCACTCAGCCCTATCCAGACCATTCACCCAGTCCAGTCACTCAGCCCTATCCAGACCATTCACCCAGTCCAGTCACTCAGCCCTATCCAGACCATTCAGCCAGTCCAGTCACTCAGCCCTATCCAGACCATTCACCCAGTCCAGTCACTCAGCCCTATCCAGACCATTCACCCGGTCCAGTCACTCGGTCCAGTCACTCAGCCCTATCCAGACCATTCACCCGGTCCAGTCACTCAGCCCTATCCAGACCATTCACCCGGTCCAGTCACTCAGCCCTATCCAGACCATTCACCCAGTCCAGTCACTCAGCCCTATCCAGACCATTCACCCAGTCCAGTCACTCAGCCCTATCCAGACCATTCACCCAGTCCAGTCACTCAGCCCTATCCAGACCATTCACCCAGTCCAGTCACTCAGCCCTATCCAGACCATTCACCCAGTCCAGTCACTCAGCCCTATCCAGACCATTCACCCAGTCCAGTCACTCAGCCCTATCCAGACCATTCACCCAGTCCAGTTACTCAGCCCTATCCAGACCATTCACCCAGGCCAGTCTCTCTCTCTCTCTCTCTCTCTCTCTCTCTCTCTCTCTCTCTCTCTCTCTCTCTATCCCTCTCTCTCTCTCTCTCTGTCTCTCTCTGTCTCTCTCTCTCTCTCTGTCTCTCTCTCTGTCTCTGTCTCTCTCTCTCTCTCTCTCTCTCTGTCTCTCTCTCTCTCTTTCTCTCTCTCTGTCTCTCTCTCTCTCTCTCTCTCTCTGTCTCTCTCTCTCTCTCTCTGTCTCTCTCTCTCTCTCTCTCTGTCTCTCTCTCTCTCTCTCTCTCTCTCTCAAACATTAGGGGAAGTTCCTTTGCTGTTGGCACCAATCCACCGCTGCCAGATATCGGCTTTATCCCCCTCATCCTAAATGAACTCTTGTTCAACTGCTCTTTAAATCGGTTTAATTTAATGTTTACATTTACTTCAAGTGTGCTTTTCTAAAAAACTGAAAGCTGACATTTGTATGGAGTTCGACATTTCAAAGGGTAACTTGAAGCATAAAGCCCATTGCCCAGTTGGTTTTGGCTCAGTAAAATACCAATCCCTGTCCTGATTTCAACAATGTGTGATATGTCTGGTGTTGTTTGTAGTAGATCTCGCTCTTTTCCCTAGCCTGGAAACTCAGTTATATTTTCAGATCTATTTTCAGTATCCAAAATGTTCTGGCTGCTCCCATCGGATATAGTAATTACAAAAGTGTCCAACGCAGAAAGTAGGGCTTAGGTATAAAAGCTCTCGTATGGTGTTTTGTCATTCTAATTTTGCCGGGCGCTATGCTGGCCCAAAGGTTCCATGGCCACAATAAAGCTAGATTTTGAATCAGAATGTCATGGGAATTTTCTACCACAATTACATTGACCAGGATAACAGAGGACCTACTGCCTGATGCCTCTGGATCCGCAGATAGATACAGAGGACCTACTGCCTGATGCCTCTGGATCCGCAGATAGATACAGAGGACCTACTGCCTGATGCCTCTGGATCCGCAGATAGATACAGAGGACCTACTGCCTGATGCCTCTGGATCCGCAGATAGATACAGAGGACCTACTGCCTGATGCCTCTGGATCCGCAGATAGATACAGAGGACCTACTGCCTGATGCCTCTGGATCCGCAGATAGATACAGAGGACCTACTGCCTGATGCCTCTGGATCCGCAGATAGATACAGAGGACCTACTGCCTGATGCCTCTGGATCCGCAGATAGATACAGAGGACCTACTGCCTGATGCCTCTGGATCCGCAGATAGATACAGAGGACCTACTGCCTGATGCCTCTGGATCCGCAGATAGATACAGAGGACCTACTGCCTGATGCCTCTGGATCCGCAGATAGATACAGAGGAGATAACACTCGCCTTCACGGCGATGTTGGCAACTCGATAGCATTGGAAATGACATCCTTCAAGTACTGAGCAAATGTCCAAATGAATGAAATGCCCTTCATTTGCATTGCGAATGTTGCTTTGATGGTTGTGATCAACAAGTAAGCGTGGTATTGAAATGAATTACAGTAGCAGTATTTTTATGATCCAGCAGATGGCAGTAATGCACCTTCAATAACTGAGCAGCACAAACGATTAGGGGCCCATCAGGTTTAGGCTTGAGATCCAAAAGCCTTGTTTACAGACGGGCGACAGGTAGTCTAGTGGTTAGAACGTTGGGCCAATAAACGGAACGGTTGCTGGTTCGAATCCCCAAGCGGACAAGGCTCTGTCAATGTGCCCTTGAGCAAGGCAACTTAACAAATTGCTCTTGTATGATTGAGTGCAATTACTCAGTGTTGAAGCCATTACAACCACTTTACTGAAACGTTTTACTTCCTGTACTCTGCTCACTATACTATCAACACAAAGTGCAACATCCTCCTGTTAACTAAACTACATGTAAAATATATCGCCAGATTTGGATTACGTTGCCTTGGATATAAATCAACACAAAAAACACTATAGATCTGGAGAACAAGAGGTCTATCTCTAAACCTGTTGGAAACACTTATGACATATGTATTAGCAGATAATGGCAATGCACCATTCTACGCATATCTACCAGTGATATCAATGCTATGACAATGCACCATTCTACACATGCCCAAAGCTCTATCAGTGTTGACATTTCAAACTGAAACCTGTGCAAGAGGATACTGTCAGCTGTCGCAAATGTCAAATGCCATTCCAAGTCACTTTGCACATTATAAAGCGAACATTTATTTTACCTCACGATCGTTTCCTTTGCCATTTCGATAATAATTCGCCAGTAGTGCTGTTGTTGCTATCATAGACTAGCTGGGAAAGGGTTTATCAGGACGACTGACTCAACCGACTGTATTTCATTTGTATTATTATTTTATTATTATTATTATTGCAGAAAACGTCAGTATAAAACAGACAAGGACAACAAATGACAGATTATACAAAGACCTTAAAAGACAAAGATGTATTGATTGTTTTAACAGCTTTTTGATTGGAAGACTGTAGAATGGTCTTTACTGTACTGCTCGAACTCCTTATAGAAAACAAGGAAAAGTGTTTTTTTATTAGTTTATTATTTTGTATTATTTTTCTATTCGTTTTAATTATATTTTTTAATTATTTATTGATTAGATTTTTTCCCATGAACACAATTAGTATTAAGAGGTCAAATTGGTTTTCTTTATCGTTTATGATATCGTATCCGTTCGTCTCCACAGTCGACTCTGAATAGCGCGACGTCATCCACCAGGGTACCAGGCGTGTCCGTACAGCCTCTCCCTCACCAAACAGAGCCCGGGCCGGAACTGACTGCGGAACTGCTTCGTACACAAATTAAAATGACAGATGTCACGGTGTTTTTGTCATGTTCGTTGTTTTTTATTTCAATTTTGCGTCCAGGGATCGGGGCAGAAGTGTCCTTGTGGAATGTCGACATCAACTCAGTGAGTACATGCGCCGTGACTGTCCTGTGTGTGTTGTTATCGTGTTGTAACATGACCGTATTTCAATATCAGCTGCAGCAGGTAGGTAGCTAAGGAACCTCAGATAGCCTAGCCTAGCCTAGCCAGCAGGCTTTTTGAAGTACAACAGTCAAGCCCAGGGAAGTAAATGAATCCCGGGTTGACAGATGTAATCTGAAGGTGTTCGACGATCAGACACCTGTGTGTGTACTAACGTTACACCGGTCTGATTGTTTTCACGGTCAATATTACATCACACGATCTGGGAAGATAGGCTACTAGCTAGCTACCACAGATTATTTGTTACTAACGCTACTCCTTGAGCCGAGAAGACTCATCTGTGTCCTCAATAACCTAACAATACTGTAATATATATATATTTATATTTATATATATATATACTATAATGTGTACCTGCTCGTCTGCTCCAACTCATGACCACTCATCTAAGGTCTGGTAGTGAATATAATATTGCGTATAGCTAGTTTCCGTATTTCTTAAGTTGAGATAATACTGCTAGCAAGACTAAGGCTTGATAACATTCCAACGAGCTCGTTGTCTGATGTTGTATTTCACAACCATGACAACTATTTACATAAAACCTTCTCTTACTGTCACATGATTGATAAGAGGTTGTCCAAGGTGCTTGCTGCCACGGTAACTTGATCTATTCGTTTCCTTAGTCACAAAATGCCGTCTTCAGGAAGACATTGTACGCCAACACAACCATCTTTATGAGATGTAAGTATACACCTTGGAAGACGACAACAACAAAGATAATTTGCATACAGACCAGAAATATTGATTTTGACGGCTGTAGTTAACAGGGTTTTCCTGTTAGTCCTGTCGTGCAACTTACTTATGGGCTTCGTTTGAAATGTCACCCTGTTCCTTATCTGCTCCCTCGTCAAAAATAGTGCACTATAAGGTATAGGGAACATAGTGACCACATGGCTGTGTTTCTCCCAGTATCCTTCATTTCACTACAAAACACTTGGTACGGCCCTTACACTTTCCCCATCGTTACACTTTCCCCGTCGTTACACTTTCCCCGTCGTTACACTTTCCCCGTCGTTACACTTTCCCCGTCGTTACACTTTCCCCGTCGTTACACTTTCCCCATCGTTACACTTTCCCCATCGTTACACTTTCCCCATCGTTACAAGTTATTACACTTCATATAACCTTCATAAGAATGTAGTACAAGTAGCAGTGCATTGTATCCCCTCCCCTCCCCTCCCCCGTGTTTCTGCCATTGACTCTCCTCTCCTCCTCCAGTCCAGGGGGACTTGGCTTTATGTGATTCCAACCTGGCCTTCAACATCAGTTGGTACCTCCGTTCCTCTGTCTGCTACAATAAAGTCTTTAATACTCCAGTGAGTACAATCCCCTTTTTTCCCCCCTTCTTCTTCTTCTTCTCTGCTGCCCATATTCTGACAGGCAGACTCATCCTAACCCTGCACACGAACCACAAATAGCACACAGAGAAGCAGTACTACGTATCCAACGATGCCATCACATTAATGTTGTACTAGCAGGACCACAACATAGTGTGTTGCCTGTCATTTATTAGACACCATTATTTCTACATTAGAAGAGACATGCCCCCCCCCCCCCTGTTTTGTCCTTTGTTTGTTTGTTTGTTTGTTGTTGTGCCCATTCAGTGAGTTGTTCCCTCTACCTGTAGGACAACAAGGCACTGACTATGTTTGGTCTGGATCACATGCTGAAGGAGGACTGGAATGGCTTCTACAGCCAGGGATACATGTACTTTGACAACTGCTCAGCTCTTTTTCTACCCAAGGTTGGTCATCTCTTCTGTTGTTGTTGTTGGGGGGGGGGGGGGGTTGCCAACAACTGACTTATAATTCTTGGTTGATGTATTATATCTCTGTCCCCTCCCCTCTCCATTTCTCCCCTCTCCATTCCTCCCCCTCTCCATTCCTCCCCCTCTCCATTCCTCCCCCTCTCCTTTCCTCCCCCTCTCCATTCCTCCCCCTCTCCATTCCTCCCCCTCTCCATTCCTCCCCCTCTCCATTCCTCCCCCTCTCCATTCCTCCCCCTCTCCATTCCTCCCCCTCTCCATTTCTCCCCCTCTCCATTTCTCCCCCTCTCCATTTCTCCCTCCTCCATTTCTCCCTCCTCCATTCCTCCCCCCCTCCATTCCTCCCCTCCTCTATTCATCCCCTCCTCTATTCATCCCCTCCTCTATGCCTCCCCCTCTCCATTCCTCCCCCCTCCATTCCTCCCCCCTCCATTCCTCCCCCTCTCCATTCCTCCCCCTCTCCATTCCTCCCCCCTCCATTCCTCCCCTCTCCATTCCTCCCCTCTCCATTCCTCACCCTCTTTATTCCTCCCCCCTTCATCCCCTCCTCTATTCATCCCCTCCTCTATTCCTCCCCCTCTCCATTCCTCCCCTCTCCATTCCTCCCCTCTCCATTCCTCACCCTCTCCATTCCTCCCCCCTTCATTCCTCCCCCTCTCCATTCCTCTCCATTCCTCCCCCCTCCATTCCTCCCCTCTCCATTCCTCCCCCTCTCCATTCCTCCCCCTCTCCATTCCTCCCCCCTCCATTCCTCCCCCTCTCCATTCCTCACCCTCTCCATTTCTCCCTCTCTCCATTTCTCCCCCTCTCCATTTCTCACCCTCTCCATTTCTCCCTCCTCCATTCCTCCCCTCCTCCATTCCTCCCCTCCTCCCTTCCTCCCCCCTTCATTCCTCCCCTCCTCTATTCATCCCCTCCTCTATTCCTCCCCCTCTCCATTCCTCCCCCCTCCATTCCTCCCCCCTCCATTCCTCACCCTCTCCATTCCTCCCCCCTCCATTCCTCCCCTCTCCATTCCTCACCCTCTCCATTCCTCCCCCCTCCATTCCTCCCCTCTCCATTCCTCCCTCTCCCTTCCTTCCTTCCTCCCCCTCTCCATTCCTCCCCCTCTCCATTCCTCCCCCCTCCATTCCTCCCCTCTCCATTCCTCACCCTCTCCATTCCTCCCCTCCTCCCCCTCTCCATTCCTCCCCCCTCCATTCCTCCCCCCTCCATTCCTCCTTCCAGGTGTACTACACAGACTTCAGCACCTATCAGCCCCTCATCAGCCCACAGGTATTATACTGTGTATTCAGACACCTTGATTTAAAAAATAAAAGTGTTGTTATGTTACAGCCTTATTCTAAAATAACACATGATACCCCATAATGACAAAAGTATTCAGACCCTTCACTCAGGACTTTGTTGAAGCCCCTTTGGCAGCGATTACAGCCTCGAGTCTTCTTGGATATGACACTACAAGCTTGGCACACCTGTATTTGGGGAGTTTCTCCTATTCTTCTCTGCAGATCCTCTCAAGCTCTGTCAGGTTGGATGGGAAGTGTTGCTGCACAGCTATTTTCAGGTCTCTCCAGAGATGTTCAATCGGATTCAAGTCCGGGCTCTGGCTGGGCCACTCATTCAGAGACTTGTCCCGAAGCCCCTTCTGTGTTGTCTTGGCTGTGTGCTTAGGGTCGTTGTCCTGTTGGAAGGTGAACCTTCGCCCCAGTCTGAGATCCTGAGGGCTCTGGAACAGGTTTTCATCAAGGATCTCTCTGTACTTTGCTCTGTTCATCTTTCCCTTAATCCTGACTAGTCTCCCAGTCCCTGCCTCTGAAAAACATCCCCACCGCATGATGCTGCCACCACCATGCTTCACCGTAGGGATGGTGCCAGGTTTCCTCCAGACGTGACGCTTTGCATTCAGGCCAAATAGTTACATCTTGGTACCTCCGTTCCTCTATCTGCTACAATGAAGTCTTTAACAATGAAGTCTTTAAATCTTTTAATCTCATGGTCTGAGAGTCTTTAGGTGCCTTTTGGCAAACTCCAAGTGGGCTGTCATGTGCCTTTTACTGAGGAGTGGCTTCTGTCTGGCCAATCTACCATAAAGGCCTGATTGGTGGAGTGCTGCAGAGATGGTTGTCCTTCTGGAAGATTCTCCCATCTCCACAGAGGAACTCTGTCAGTGACCATCAGGTTCTTGGTCACCTCCCTGACCAAGGCCCTTCTCCCGATTGCTCAGTTTGGCCGGGCGGCCAGCTCTAGGAAGATTCTTAGTGGTTCCAAACTTCTTCCATTTAAGAATGATGGAGGGCACCATGTTCTTGGGGACCTTCAATGCTGCAGAAATGTTTTGGTACCCTTCCCTAGATCTGTGCCTCGACACAATCCCGCCTCGGAGCTCCACGGACAATTCCTTCGACCTCGTGGCTTGGTTTTTGCTCTGACATGCACTGTCAACTGTGGGACCTTATATAGACAGGTGTGTGTCTTTCCAAATCATGTCCAATCAATTGAATTTACCACAGGTGAACTCCAATCAAGTTGTAGAAACATCTCAAGGGATGATCAATGGAAACAGGATGTACCTCTAGTCTCAATTTTGAGTATCATAGTAAAGGGTCTGAATACTTATGTAAATAAAGTATTTATGCTTTTTATTTTACTTCTACCGTGGGCAAATATTTAGAGAATGTTTTGTTCAAATCAAGAGGTGCTGTCAAAAAAGTGATTGAAATCAAATTAATAACACATCTGTCTACTCACTGTCACTCTGCTGTTGTTTAGAGTGAGGAAGGCAGGCCTTCCAATCAGAGCGCTCCACAGGGGTGGCTGGAAAAGCCGGTAAGCCAATCAGAACTCTGTTTTATAGTGTGTTTTTTGTTATAAGATTTCTGTAAATCAAATCAAATGTATTTATAAAGCCCTTCGTACATCAGCTGATATCTCAAAGTGCTGTACAGAAACCCAGCCTAAAACCCCAAACAGCAAACAATGCAGGTGTAGAAGCACGGTGGCTAGGAAAAACTCCCTAGAAAGGCCAAAACCTAGGAAGAAACCTAGAGAGGAACCAGGCTATGAGGGCTGGCCAGTCCTCTTCTGGCTGTGCCGGGTGGAGATTATAACAGAACATGGCCAAGATGTTCAAATGTTCATAAATGACCAGCAGGGTCAAATAATAATAATCACAGTAGTTGTCGAGGGTGCAACAGGTCAGCACCTCAGGAGTAAATGCCTGTTGGCTTTGTGTGTATCATCACTGTACATAGTCATGGCTGTGTCTAAATGTGTTTTGCATTGAAAGTGTGCTTCTGAAATGGCAGCATATGGACCCTGGTCAAAAGTAGTGGACTAAGTACAGTGGTGTAAAGTACTTATGTAGTACTTTAAAGTATTTTTACTTAAGTTGTTTTTTGAGGTATTTGTACTTTATAATTTATATTTTTGACAACATACTTTTACGTCACTACATTCCTAAAGGAAATAATGTAGATTTTACCCCATACATTTCCCCTGAAACCTTTAAAAGTACTTACTAGGACAGGAAAATGGTCTAATTCACACACTTATCAAGAGAACATCCCTGGTACTCCCTACTGCCTCTGATCTGGAGGACTCACTAAACAGAGAACATCCCTGGTCCTCCCTACTGCCTCTGATCTGGAGGACTCACTGAACAGAGAACATCCCTGGTCCTCCCTACTGCCTCTGATTCGGAGGACTCACTAAACAGAGAACATCCCTGGTCATCCCTACTGCCTCTGATCTGGAGGACTCACTAAACAGAGAACATCCCTGGTCCTCCCTACTGCCTCTGATTCGGAGGACTCACTAAACAGAGAACATCCCTGGTCATCCCTACTGCCTCTGATCTGGAGGACTCACTAAACAGAGAACATCCCTGGTCCTCCCTTCTAGCCTCTGATCTGGAGGACTCACTAAACAGAGAACATCCCTGGTCCTCCCTTCTAGCCTCTGATCTGGAGGACTCACTAAACAGAGAACATCCCTGGTCATCCCTACTGCCTCTGATCTGGTGGACTCACTAAACAGAGAACATCCCTGGTCATCCCTACTGCCTCTGATCTGGAGGACTCACTAAACAGAGAACATCCCTGGTCCTCCCTACTGCCTCTGATCTGGAGGACTCACTGAACAGAGAACATCCCTGGTCCTCCCTACTGCCTCTGATTCGGAGGACTCACTAAACAGAGAACATCCCTGGTCATCCCTACTGCCTCTGATCTGGAGGACTCACTAAACAGAGAACATCCCTGGTCCTCCCTTCTAGCCTCTGATCTGGAGGACTCACTAAACAGAGAACATCCCTGGTCCTCCCTTCTAGCCTCTGATCTGGAGGACTCACTAAACAGAGAACATCCCTGGTCATCCCTACTGCCTCTGATCTGGAGGACTCACTAAACAGAGAACATCCCTGGTCCTCCCTACTGCCTCTGATCTGGTGGACTCACTAAACAGAGAACATCCCTGGTCATCCCTACTGCCTCTGATCTGGAGGACTCACTAAACAGAGAACATCCCTGGTCATCCCTACTGCCTCTGATCTGGAGGACTCACTAAACAGAGAACATCCCTGGTCATCCCTACTGCCTCTGATCTGGAGGACTCACTACACAGAGAACATCCCTGGTCCTCCCTACTGCCTCTGATCTGGAGGACTCACTAAACAGAGAACATCCCTGGTCCTCCCTACTGCCTCTGATCTGGAGGACTCACTAAACAGAGAACATCCCTGGTCATCCCTACTGCCTCTGATCTAGAGGACTCACTAAACAGAGAACATCCCTGGTCATCCCTACTGCCTCTGATCTGGAGGACTCACTAAACAGAGAACATCCCTGGTCATCCCTACCTCCGCTGATCTGGAGGACTCACTAAACAGAGAACATCCCTGGTCCTCCCTACTGCCTCTGATCTGGAGGACTCACTAAACAGAGAACATCCCTGGTCCTCCCTACTGCCTCTGATCTGGAGGACTCACTAAACAGAGAACATCCCTGGTCATCCCTACTGCCTCTGATCTGGAGGACTCACTAAACAGAGAACATCCCTGGTCCTCCCTACTGCCTCTGAATTCGAGGACTCACTAAACAGAGAACATCCCTGGTCCTCCCTACTGCCTCTGATCTGGAGGACTCACTAAACAGAGAACATCCCTGGTCATCCCTACTGCCTCTGATCTGGAGGACTCACTAAACAGAGAACATCCCTGGTCATCCCTACTGCCTTTGATCTGGAGGACTCACTAAACAGAGAACATCCCTGGTCATCCCTACTGCCTCTGATCTGGTGGACTCATTAAACAGAGAACATCCCTGGTCATCCCTACTGCCTCTGATCTGGAGGACTCACTAAACAGAGAACATCCCTGGTCATCCCTACTGCCTCTGATCTGGAGGACTCACTAAACAGAGAACATCCCTGGTCATCCCTACTGCCTCTGATCTGGACGACTCACTAAACAGAGAACATCCCTGGTCATCCCTACTGCCTCTGATCTGGACGACTCACTAAACAGAGAACATCCCTGGTCATCCCTACTGCCTCTGATCTGGAGGACTCACTAAACAGAGAACATCCCTGGTCATCCCTACTGCCTCTGATCTGGAGGACTCACTAAACAGAGAACATCCCTGGTCATCTCTACTGCCTCTGATCTGGAGGACTCACTAAACAGAGAACATCCCTGGTCCTCCCTTCTAGCCTCTGATCTGGAGGACTCACTAAACAGAGAACATCCCTGGTAATCCCTACTGCCTCTGATCTGGAGGACTCACTAAACAGAGAACATCCCTGGTAATCCCTACTGCCTCTGATCTGGAGGACTCACTAAACAGAGAACATCCCTGGTAATCCCTACTGCCTCTGATCTGGTGGACTCACTAAACAGAGAACATCCCTGGTAATCCCTACTGCCTCTGATCTGGTGGACTCACTAAACAGAGAACATCCCTGGTCCTCCCTACTGCCTCTGATCTGGAGGACTCACTAAACAGAGAACATCCCTGGTCCTCCCTACTGCCTCAGATCTGGAGGACTCACTAAACAGAGAACATCCCTGGTAATCCCTACTGCCTCTGATCTGGTGGACTCACTAAACAGAGAACATCCCTGGTCCTCCCTACTGCCTCTGATCTGGAGGACTCACTAAACAGAGAACATCCCTGGTCATCCCTACTGCCTCAGATCTGGAGGACTCACTAAACAGAGAACATCCCTGGTCCTCCCTACTGCCTCTGATCTGGAGGACTCACTAAACAGAGAACATCCCTGGTCATCCCTACTGCCTCTGATCTGGACGACTCACTAAACAGAGAACATCCCTGGTCATCCCTACTGCCTCAGATCTGGACGACTCACTAAACAGAGAACATCCCTGGTCATCCCTACTGCCTCTGATCTGGAGGACTCACTAAACAGAGAACATCCCTGGTCATCCCTACTGCCTCAGATCTGGTGGACTCACTAAACAGAGAACATCCCTGGTCCTCCCTACTGCCTCAGATCTGGACGACTCACTAAACAGAGAACATCCCTGGTCATCCCTACTGCCTCAGATCTGGACGACTCACTAAACAGAGAACATCCCTGGTCCTCCCTACTGCCTCAGATCTGGACGACTCACTAAACAGAGAACATCCCTGGTCCTCCCTACTGCCTCAGATCTGGTGGACTCACTAAACAGAGAACATCCCTGGTCCTCCCTACTGCCTCAGATCTGGAGGACTCACTAAACAGAGAACATCCCTGGTCCTCCCTACTGCCTCAGATCTGGAGGACTCACTAAACAGAGAACATCCCTGGTCATCCCTACTGCCTCTGATCTGGACGACTCACTAAACAGAGAACATCCCTGGTCCTCCCTACTGCCTCTGATCTGGACGACTCACTAAACAGAGAACATCCCTGGTCATCCCTACTGCCTCAGATCTGGACGACTCACTAAACAGAGAACATCCCTGGTCATCCCTACTGCCTCTGATCTGGACGACTCACTAAACAGAGAACATCCCTGGTCATCCCTACTGCCTCAGATCTGGTGGACTCACTAAACAGAGAACATCCCTGGTCCTCCCTACTGCCTCAGATCTGGAGGACTCACTAAACAGAGAACATCCCTGGTCCTCCCTACTGCCTCAGATCTGGACGACTCACTAAACAGAGAACATCCCTGGTCCTCCCTACTGCCTCAGATCTGGAAGACTCACTAAACAGAGAACATCCCTGGTCCTCCCTACTGCCTCAGATCTGGACGACTCACTAAACAGAGAACATCCCTGGTCCTCCCTACTGCCTCTGATCTGGAGGACTCACTAAACAGAGAACATCCCTGGTCCTCCCTACTGCCTCTGATCTGGAGGACTCACTAAACAGAGAACATCCCTGGTCATCCCTACTGCCTCAGATCTGGTGGACTCACTAAACAGAGAACATCCCTGGTCCTCCCTACTGCCTCAGATCTGGACGACTCACTAAACAGAGAACATCCCTGGTCCTCCCTACTGCCTCTGATCTGGAGGACTCACTAAACAGAGAACATCCCTGGTCCTCCCTACTGCCTCTGATCTGGAGGACTCACTAAACAGAGAACATCCCTGGTCCTCCCTACTGCCTCTGATCTGGTGGACTCACTAAACAGAGAACATCCCTGGTCCTCCCTACTGCCTCTGATCTGGACGACTCACTAAACAGAGAACATCCCTGGTCCTCCCTACTGCCTCAGATCTGGAGGACTCACTAAACAGAGAACATCCCTGGTCCTCCCTACTGCCTCTGATCTGGAAGACTCACTAAACAGAGAACATCCCTGGTCCTCCCTACTGCCTCAGATCTGGAGGACTCACTAAACAGAGAACATCCCTGGTCCTCCCTACTGCCTCTGATCTGGAGGACTCACTAAACAGAGAACATCCCTGGTCCTCCCTACTGCCTCTGATCTGGACGACTCACTAAACAGAGAACATCCCTGGTCCTCCCTACTGCCTCTGATCTGGAGGACTCACTAAACAGAGAACATCCCTGGTCCTCCCTACTGCCTCTGATCTGGTGGACTCACTAAACAGAGAACATCCCTGGTCCTCCCTACTGCCTCTGATCTGGACGACTCACTAAACAGAGAACATCCCTGGTCCTCCCTACTGCCTCAGATCTGGAGGACTCACTAAACAGAGAACATCCCTGGTCCTCCCTACTGCCTCTGATCTGGAAGACTCACTAAACAGAGAACATCCCTGGTCCTCCCTACTGCCTCAGATCTGGACGACTCACTAAACAGAGAACATCCCTGGTCCTCCCTACTGCCTCTGATCTGGACGACTCACTAAACACATGTCTGAGTGTTGGAGCATGCCCCTTCCTATCCATATATTAAACAAAACAAGAAAATTGTGCCATCTGCTTTGCCTAATATAAGGAATTTTAAATGATTTATACTTTTTTACTTTTGATACTTACGTATATTTGAGCAATTACATTTCCTTTTGATACTTAAATATATTTAAAACTAAATACTTTTACTCCACACTCGACGTCATCCATTTGTGTACCAGGCGTGTCCGTATGGTGACTCACTTTTACTTGAGTCATTCTATATTAAGGTATCTTTTTCTCAAGTATGACAATTGGGTACTTTTTTTCACCGTTGTCTAAATAGGGAACAGAGTGCTATTTGGGATGTGTTCGAAGCGTCTTGTCATGTGTCCCCCTGAAGGATATAGGTGCGGTGGCCAAGGCGTGGTTCGACAGCCCCTACCTGTTTATAGTGAAGGTGCAGCCGCAGCAGCGTGGAGATGCCAGCGGGGGGCGCCCTGGAGCAGAGGAGGAGGAGACTAATGATGTCCCGGGAAACCTGGCCTTTATCAGTCAGTATTACCGTTTAATATGAACATAGACCTTTGACTTAGTGCTTCATCATTGAAGTGCCCCACTGTCTGCAGAGCAATGAGAAATTAACGTTGTCTGACTGCCTGTCTCTGGCTACCTGTCTCTGACTGCCTGTGTCTGCCTGCCTGTCTGTGTCTGCCTGTGTCTGTCTGTGTCTGCCTGCCTGTCTGTGTCTGACTACTTGTCTCTGACTGCCTGTCTCTGACTGCCTGTCTGACTGCCTGTCTGACTGCCTGTCTGACTGCCTGTCTGTGACTGCCTGTGTCTGACTGCCTGTCTGTGTATTCACAGTGACCGTGGAGATGAAGGGACCTCGTGAATACTCCTCCCCTGCAGACTGGCCTCTTATGATGGTGTGTTTCTAGTTGTATTCGTCTCATGCACAAGTACAGTGAAATGCTTAGCTTGCAAGTCCGTCCCAACAGTGCAGTATTCAGTATCAAAATAGTGTAACTGGGAGAAAAAAATACACAGGAAATAAGAGAGACATAAAACAACAGGAGAATGTATACTGTGTCAGGTCCAGGGTCAGGTCCAGGGTCAGGTCCAGGGCCAGGTCTAGGGCCAGGTCTAGGGCCAGGTCTAGTGTCAGTGTCAGGTCTAGGGCCAGGTCTAGGGCCAGGTCTAGGGCCAGGTCTAGTGTCAGGTCTAGGGTCAGGGCCAGGTCTAGGGCCAAGTCTAGGGCCAGGTCTAGGGCCAGGTCTAGGGCCAGGTCTAGGGTCAGTGTCAGGTCTAGGGTCAGGTCTAGGTCTAGTGTCAGGTCTAGTGCCAGGTCTAGGGTCAGGTCTAGGGCCAGGTCTAGGGTCAGGTCTAGGTCCAGGTCTAGGGTCAGGTCTAGGGTCAGGGTCATATGTACAACATGCAGGGATGCTGAAGTAGCTGAATTCACACTAAAACATAATTCTAGTTTGGGGTATTGTGTGTTTGGGACAGTGACACACAATCTCAATGTAATCCATTCAGACTGCAACACAACAACATGTGTAGAAAGTCAAGGGGTGTGAATACTTTCTGAAGGCTCTGTATTATGATGGTACATGTTAGTTAGGATGGTATATTATGATGGTACATGTTAGTTAGGATGGTATATTATGATGGTACATGTTAGTTAGGATGGTGTATTATGATGGTACATGTTAGTTAGGATGGCATATTATGATGGTACATGTTAGTTAGGATGGCATATTATAATGGTACATGTTAGTTATGATGGTATATTATGATGGTACATGTTAGTTAGGATGGCATATTATAATGGTACATGTTAGTTATGATGGTATATTATGATGGTATATTTTGATGGTATGTGTTAGTTATGATGGTATATTATGATGGTATATTTTGATGGTATGTGTTAGTTAGGATGGTATATTATGATGGTATATTTTGATGGTATGTGTTAGTTAGGATGGTATATTATGATGGTATATTTTGATGGTATGTGTTAGTTAGGATGGTATATTATGATGGTATATTTTGATGGTATGTGTTAGTTAGGATGGTATATTATGATGGTATATTTTGATGGTATGTGTTAGTTAGGATGGTATATTATGATGGTATATTTTGATGGTATGTGTTAGTTAGGATGGTATATTATGATGGTATATTTTGATGGTATGTGTTAGTTAGGATGGTATATTATGATGGTATATTTTGATGGTATGTGTTAGTTAGGATGGTATATTATGATGGTATATTTTGATGGTATGTGTTAGTTAGGATGGTATATTATGATGGTATATTTTGATGGTATGTGTTAGTTAGGATGGTATATTATGATGGTATATTTTGATGGTATGTGTTAGTTAGGATGGTATATTATGATGGTACATGTTAGGATGGTATATTTTGATGGTATGTGTTAGTTAGGATGGTATATTATGATGGTACATGTTAGGATGGTATGTATTAGTTAGGATGGTATATTATGATGGCATATATTAATGGTATATTTGGATGGTATGTGTTAGTTAGGATGGTATATTATGATGGTACATGCTAGGATGGTATGTATTAGTTAGGATGATATATTATGATGGTATGTGTTATGATATGTGTTAGTCAGGATGGTATATTATGATGGTATGTGTTAGTTAGGATGGTATATTATGATGGTATGTATTAGTTAGGATGGTATATTATGATGTTATGTGTTAGTTAGGATGGTATATTATGATATGTGTTATGATATGTGTTAGTTAGGATGGTATATTATGATGTTATTTGTTAGTTAGGATGGTATATTATGATATGTGTTAGTTAGGATGGTATATTATGATATGTGTTATGATATGTGTTAGTTAGGATGGTATATTATGATATGTGTTATGATATGTGTTAGTTAGGATGGTATATTATGATATGTGTTAGTTAGGATGGTATATTATGATGGTAAATGTTAGGATGGTATATTATGATATGTATTAGTTAGTGTGGTATATTATGATGGTAAATGTTAGGATGGTATATTATGATATGTATTAGTTAGTGTGGTATATTATGATGGTACGTGTTAGGATGGTATATTATGATGGTACGTGTTAGGATGGTATATTATGATGGTATATTATGATGGTACGTGTTAGGACGGTATATTATGGTGGTATGTGTTGGGTAGGATGGTATATTATGATGGTATGTGTTAGGTAGGATGGTATATTATGATGGTATGTGTTAGGTAGGATGGTATATTATGATGGTATGTGTTAGGTAGGATGGTATATTATGATGGTATGTGTTAGGTAGGATGGTATATTATGATGGTATGTGTTGGGTAGGATGGTATATTATGGTGGTATGTGTTAGGATGGTATATTATGATGGTATGTGTTAGGATGGTATATTATGGTGGAATGTGTTAGGATGGTATATTATGGTGGAATGTGTTAGGACGGTATATTATGGTGGAATGTGTTAGGATGGTATATTATGGTGGAATGTGTTGGGTAGGATGGTATATTATGATGGTATGTGTTAGGTAGGATGGTATATTATGGTGGAATGTGTTAGGATGGTATATTATGGTGGAATGTGTTAGGATGGTATATTATGGTGGAATGTGTTAGGACGGTATATTATGGTGGAATGTGTTAGGATGGTATATTATGGTGGAATGTGTTGGGTAGGATGGTATATTATGATGGTATGTGTTAGGTAGGATGGTATATTATGGTGGTATGTGTTAGGGTGGTATATTATGGTGGTATTCGTCAGTTAAGACGGTATATTATGGTGGAATGTGTTAGGATGGTATATTATGGTGGTATGTGTTGGGTAGGATGGTATATTATGATGGTATGTGTTAGGTAGGATGGTATATTATGGTGGTATGTGTTAGGATGGTATATTATGGTGGTATGTGTTAGGATGGTATATTATGGTGGAATGTGTTTGGACGGTATATTATGGTGGAATGTGTTAGGATGGTATATTATGGTGGAATGTGTTAGGTAGGATGGTATATTATGATGGTATGTGTTAGGTAGGATGGTATATTATGATGGTATGTGTTGGGTAGGATGGTATATTATGGTGGTATGTGTTAGGATGGTATATTATGATGGTATGTGTTAGGATGGTATATTATGGTGGAATGTGTTAGGATGGTATATTATGGTGGAATGTGTTAGGACGGTATATTATGGTGGAATGTGTTAGGATGGTATATTATGGTGGAATGTGTTGGGTAGGATGGTATATTATGATGGTATGTGTTAGGTAGGATGGTATATTATGGTGGAATGTGTTAGGATGGTATATTATGGTGGAATGTGTTAGGATGGTATATTATGGTGGAATGTGTTAGGACGGTATATTATGGTGGAATGTGTTAGGATGGTATATTATGGTGGAATGTGTTGGGTAGGATGGTATATTATGATGGTATGTGTTAGGTAGGATGGTATATTATGGTGGTATGTGTTAGGGTGGTATATTATGGTGGTATTCGTCAGTTAAGACGGTATATTATGGTGGAATGTGTTAGGATGGTATATTATGGTGGTATGTGTTGGGTAGGATGGTATATTATGATGGTATGTGTTAGGTAGGATGGTATATTATGGTGGTATGTGTTAGGATGGTATATTATGGTGGTATGTGTTAGGATGGTATATTATGGTGGAATGTGTTTGGACGGTATATTATGGTGGAATGTGTTAGGATGGTATATTATGGTGGAATGTGTTGGGTAGGATGGTATATTATGATGGTATGTGTTAGGTAGGATGGTATATTATGGTGGTATGTGTTAGGATGGTATATTATGGTGGTATGTGTTAGGATGGTATATTATGGTGGAATGTGTTAGGGTGGTATATTATGGTGGTATGTGTTAGGATGGTATATTATGGTGGAATGTGTTGGGTAGGATGGTATATTATGATGGTATGTGTTAGGTAGGATGGTATATTATGGTGGTATGTGTTAGGGTGGTATATTATGGTGGTATTCGTCAGTTAAGACGGTATATTATGGTGGAATGTGTTAGGATGGTATATTATGGTGGTATGTGTTGGGTAGGATGGTATATTATGATGGTATGTGTTAGGTAGGATGGTATATTATGGTGGTATGTGTTAGGATGGTATATTATGGTGGTATGTGTTAGGATGGTATATTATGGTGGAATGTGTTTGGACGGTATATTATGGTGGAATGTGTTAGGATGGTATATTATGGTGGAATGTGTTGGGTAGGATGGTATATTATGATGGTATGTGTTAGGTAGGATGGTATATTATGGTGGTATGTGTTAGGATGGTATATTATGGTGGTATGTGTTAGGATGGTATATTATGGTGGAATGTGTTAGGGTGGTATATTATGGTGGTATGTGTTAGGATGGTATATTATGGTGGTATGTGTTAGGATGGTATATTATGGTGGTATGTGTTAGGATGGTATATTATGATGGTACGTGTTAGGATGGTATATTATGATGGAATGTGTTGGGTAGGATGGTATATTATGGTGGAATGTGTTGGGTAGGATGGTATATTATGATGGTATGTGTTAGGATGGTATATTATGGTGGTATGTGTTAGGATGGTATATTATGATAGTATGTGTTAGGATGGTATATTATGGTGGAATGTGTTAGGGTGGTATATTATGATGGTATGTGTTAGGATGGTATATTATGGTGGAATGTGTTGGGTAGGATGGTATATTATGATGGTATGTGTTAGGTAGGATGGTATATTATGGTGGTATGTGTTAGGATGGTATGTTATGGTGGTATGTGTTAGGATGGTATATTATGGTGGTATGTGTTAGGATGGTATATTATGGTGGAATGTGTTAGGATGGTATATTGTGGTGGAATGTGTTAGGATGGTAAATTATGATGGTATGTGTTAGGATGGTATATTATGATGGTACGTGTTAGGATGGTATATTATGGTGGAATGTGTTAGGACGGTATATTATGGTGGAATGTGTTAGGATGGTATATTATGGTGGAATGTGTTGGGTAGGATGGTATATTATGGTGGTATGTGTTAGGGTGGAATGTGTTAGGATGGTATATTATGGTGGAATGTGTTAGGATGGTATATTATGATGGTACGTGTTAGGATGGTATATTATGGTGGTATGTGTTAGGATGGTATATTATGATGGTATGTGTTAGGTAGGATGGTATATTATGATGTTACGTGTTAGGATGGTATATTATGGTGGTATGTGTTAGGATGGTATATTATGGTGGAATGTGTTAGGATGGTATATTATGGTGGAATGTGTTAGGATGGTATATTATGGTGGTATGTGTTAGGATGGTATATTATGATGGTATGTGTTAGGATGGTATATTATGGTGGAATGTGTTAGGATGGTATATTATGGTGGAATGTGTTGGGTAGGATGGTATATTATGATGGTATGTGTTAGGACGGTATATTATGGTGGTATGTGTTAGGATGGTATATTATGGTGGAATGTGTTGGGTAGGATGGTATATTATGATGGTATGTGTTAGGTAGGATGGTATATTATGGTGGTATGTGTTAGGATGGTATGTTATGGTGGTATGTGTTAGGATGGTATATTATGGTGGTATGTGTTAGGATGGTATATTATGGTGGAATGTGTTAGGATGGTATATTGTGGTGGAATGTGTTAGGATGGTAAATTATGATGGTATGTGTTAGGATGGTATATTATGATGGTACGTGTTAGGATGGTATATTATGGTGGAATGTGTTAGGACGGTATATTATGGTGGAATGTGTTAGGATGGTATATTATGGTGGAATGTGTTGGGTAGGATGGTATATTATGGTGGTATGTGTTAGGGTGGAATGTGTTAGGATGGTATATTATGGTGGAATGTGTTAGGATGGTATATTATGATGGTACGTGTTAGGATGGTATATTATGGTGGTATGTGTTAGGATGGTATATTATGATGGTATGTGTTAGGTAGGATGGTATATTATGATGGTACGTGTTAGGATGGTATATTATGGTGGTATGTGTTAGGATGGTATATTATGGTGGAATGTGTTAGGATGGTATATTATGGTGGAATGTGTTAGGATGGTATATTATGATGGTATGTGTTAGGATGGTATATTATGGTGGTATGTGTTAGGATGGTATATTATGGTGGAATGTGTTAGGATGGTATATTATGGTGGAATGTGTTAGGATGGTATATTATGGTGGTATGTGTTAAGATGGTATATTATGATGGTATGTGTTAGGATGGTATATTATGGTGGAATGTGTTAGGATGGTATATTATGGTGGAATGTGTTAGGATGGTATATTATGGTGGAATGTGTTAGGATGGTATATTATGATGGTATGTGTTAGGATGGTATATTATGGTGGAATGTGTTAGGATGGTATATTATGGTGGAATGTGTTAGGACGGTATATTATGATGGTATGTGTTAGGATGGTATATTATGGTGGTATGTGTTAGGATGGTATATTATGGTGGAATGTGTTAGGACGGTATATTATGATGGTATGTGTTAGGATGGTATATTATGATGGTACGTGTTAGGATGGTATATTATGGTGGTGTGTGTTAGGGTGGTATATTATGGTGGTATCTATTAGTTTGTGTGGTATATTATGATGGTATTCGTCAGTTAAGACGGTATGTTATGATGTCATGTTTCAATGTCCGAAACAGCTGCTCTGTTTCTTCCTATACCTGCCTCTCTGACGTGTGGGTGTGTGTTCCCCAGTTCTACCTAGTAATGTGTATATTGAATGTTCTACATGGTGATGTGTATGTTCTACATGGTGATGTGTATAGTGAATGTTCTACAGTTCTACATGGTGATGTGTATAGTGAATGTTCTACAGTTCTACATGGTGATGTGTATATCTATGTTCTACATGGTGATGTGTATAGTGAATGTTCTATAGTTCTACATGGTGATGTGTATATCTATGTTCTACATGGGGATGTGTTTGTTCTTCTACAGTTCTACATGGTGATGTGTTTGTTCTATAGTTCTACATGGTGATGTGTTTGTTCTATAGTTCTACATGGTGATGCGTTTGTTATACATGGTGATGTGTTTGTTCTATAGTTCTACATGGTGATGTGTTTGTTCTACATGGTGATGTGTTTGTTCTATAGTTCTACATGGTGATGTGTTTGTTCTATAGTTCTACATGATGATGTGTTTGTTCTATAGTTCTACATGGTGATGTGTTTGTTCTACAGTTCTACATAGTGATGTGTTTGTTCTATAGTTCTACATGGTGATGTGTTTGTTCTTCTACAGTTCTACATGGTGATGTGTATGTTCTATAGTTCTACATGGTGATGTGTTTGTTCTATAGTTCTACATGGTGATGTGTTTGTTCTATAGTTCTACATGGTGATGCGTTTGTTCTACATGGTGATGTGTTTGTTCTATAGTTCTACATGGTGATGTGTTTGTTCTACATGGTGATGTGTTTGTTCTATAGTTCTACATGGTGATGTGTTTGTTCTATAGTTCTACATGATGATGTGTTTGTTCTATAGTTCTACATGGTGATGTGTTTGTTCTACAGTTCTACATAGTGATGTGTTTGTTCTATAGTTCTACATGGTGATGTGTTTGTTCTTCTACAGTTCTACATGGTGATGTGTTTGTTCTTCTACAGTTCTACATGGTGATGTGTTTGTTCTATAGTTCTACATGGTGATGTGTATGTTCTATAGTTCTACATGGTGATGTGTTTGTTCTATAGTTCTACATAGTGATGTGTTTGTTCTATAGTTCTACATAGTGATGTGTTTGTTCTATAGTTCTTCATAGTGATGTGTTTGTTCTATAGTTCTACATGGTGATGTGTTTGTTCTATAGTTCTACATGGTGATGTGTTTGTTCTACATGGTGATGTGTTTGTTCTATAGTTTTACATGGTGATGTGTTTGTTCTATAGTTTTACATGGTGATGTGTTTGTTCTATAGTTCTACATGGTGATGTGTTTGTTCTATAGTTCTACATAGTGATGTGTTTGTTCTATAGTTCTACATAGTGATGTGTTTGTTCTGTAGTTCTACATAGTGATGTGTTTGTTCTATAGTTCTACATGGTGATGTGTTTGTTCTTCTACAGTTCTACATGGTGATGTGTTTGTTCTATAGTTCTACATGGTGATGTGTTTGTTCTATAGTTCTACATAGTGATGTGTTTGTTCTATAGTTCTACATAGTGATGTGTTTGTTCTGTAGTTCTACATAGTGATGTGTTTGTTCTATAGTTCTACATGGTGATGTGTTTGTTCTATAGTTCTACATGGTGATGTGTATGTTCTACAGTTCTACATAGTGATGTGTTTGTTCTGTAGTTCTACATAGTGATGTGTATGTTCTATAGTTCTACATAGTGATGTGTATGTTCTATAGTTCTACATAGTGATGTGTATGTTCTATAGTTCTACATAGTGATGTGTTTGTTCTATAGTTCTACATAGTGATGTGTTTGTTCTATAGTTCTTCATAGTGATGTGTTTGTTCTATAGTTCTACATGGTGATGTGTTTGTTCTATAGTTCTACATAGTGATGTGTTTGTTCTATAGTTCTACATAGTGATGTGTTTGTTCTATAGTTCTACATGGTGATGTGTTTGTTCTATAGTTCTACATAGTGATGTGTTTGTTCTATAGTTCTACATAGTGATGTGTTTGTTCTATAGTTCTACATAGTGATGTGTTTGTTCTATAGTTCTACATAGTGATGTGTTTGTTCTATAGTTCTACATGGTGATGTGTTTGTTCTATAGTTCTACATGGTGATGTGTTTGTTCTATAGTTCTACATGGTGATGTGTTTGTTCTTCTACAGTTCTACATGGTGATGTGTTTGTTCTATAGTTCTACATGGTGATGTGTTTGTTCTTCTACAGTTCTACATGGTGATGTGTATAGTGTATGTATTCTTCGGGGCGCTCTGGCTCTTCTGGTCGGCCTGTTACTGGAAGGATCTGTTGAGGATCCAGTTCTGGATCGGAGGAGTGATCATCCTGGGCATGCTGGAGAAAGCAGTCTTCTACTCCAAGTACCAGAGCATCCGCTACAGAGGAGACTACGGTCGGTTAAATCCACGCTCTTATTTTGAAATGCACTGTCAGTTTTTTTTTCTTTTCGTTTTAGTTTGGTATGTCGATTGATTGGTTGATTTTGATTTAAAGGAGAACTGCATCATGGTCTTTCTCTTTTTGTAAAATGTGTAAATTTACTTCCAACTCACATCTACTTTTTGGGGGGAGGGTTTAAATTGTTTTAAAAATGTTTTTAAAATGTTTTCCCTCCACAGTCCAAGGTGCTGTAATCTTTGCCGAGTTGCTGTCTGCTCTGAAGAGATCTCTGGCTCGGATCCTAGTGCTCATAGTCAGTCTGGGCTACGGCATCGTCAAGTGAGTTCGTCCCGTACCTGTCCCAAATGGCACCCTTAGTCCCCTTTTTTAATAGTGCACTACTTTTGACTGGAGCCCTGTGGGCCCTAGTGCACTATTAAAAAAGGGGACTAAGGGTGCCACAGGGCTCCAGTCAAAAGTAGTGCACTATGTTTAAAGGAATAGAGTGCCATTTGGAACGCGTACAATATGAATACTGTACTGACTATGAATACTGTACTGACTATGAATACTGTACTGACTATGAATACTGTACTGACTGAATACTGTACTGACTGAATACTGTACTGACTGTGAATACTGTACTGACTATGAATACTGTACTGACTGAATACTGTACTGACTATGAATACTGTACTGACTGAATACTGTACTGACTGTGAATACTGTACTGACTATGAATACTGTACTGAATACTGTACTGACTATGAATACTGTACTGAATACTGTACTGACTATGAATACTGTACTGAATACTGTACTGACTATGAATACTGTACTGAATACTGTACCGACTATGAATACTGTACTGACTATGAATACTGTACTGACTATGAATACTGTACCGACTATGAATACTGTACCGACTATGAATACTGTACTGACTGAATACTGTACTGACTGAATACTGTACTGACTATGAATACTGTACTGACTGAATACTGTACTGACTATGAATACTGTACTGACTGAATACTGTACTGACTGAATACTGTACTGACTGTGAATACTGTACTGACTATGAATACTGTACTGAATACTGTACTGAATACTGTACTGACTATGAATACTGTACTGAATACTGTACTGACTATGAATACTGTACTGAATACTGTACTGACTATGAATACTGTACTGAATACTGTACTGACTATGAATACTGTACCGACTATGAATACTGTACCGACTATGAATACTGTACTGACTATGAATACTGTACTGACTATGAATACTGTACTGAATACTGTACTGACTATGAATACTGTACCGACTATGAATACTGTACTGACTATGAATACTGTACTGAATACTGTACTGACTGAATACTGTACCGACTATGAATACTGTACTGAATACTGTACCGACTATGAATACTGTACTGACTGAATAGTGTACTGACTATGAATAGTGTACCGACTGTGAATACTGTACCGACTGTGAATACTGTACCGACTATGAATACTGTACTGACTATGAATACTGTACTGAATACTGTACTGACTATGAATACTGTACTGAATACTGTACTGACTATGAATAGTGTACTGACTATGAATAGTGTACCGACTGTGAATACTGTACCAACTATGAATACTGTACTGAATACTGTACTGACTATGAATACTGTACTGACTATGAATACTGTACCGACTATGAATACTGTACCAACTATGAATACTGTACCGACTATGAATACTGTACCGACTATGAATACTGTACCGACTATGAATAGTGTACTGACTATGAATACTGTACCGACTATGAATACTGTACCGACTGTGAATACTGTACCGACTGTGAATACTGTACCGACTGTGAATACTGTACCGACTGTGAATACTGTACCGACTATGAATACTGTACCGACTATGAATACTGTACCGACTATGAATACTGTACTGAATACTGTACTGAATACTGTACCGACTATGAATACTGTACTGAATACTGTACCGACTATGAATACTGTACTGAATACTGTACTGAATACTGTACCGACTATGAATAGTGTACTGACTATGAATAGTGTACCGACTGTGAATACTGTACCGACTGAATACTGTACCGACTGTGAATACTGTACCGACTGTGAATACTGTACCGACTATGAATACTGTACCGACTGTGAATACTGTACCGACTGTGAATACTGTACCGACTGAATACTGTAATGAATACTGTACCGACTATGAATACTGTACCGACTGTGAATACTGTACCGACTGTGAATACTGTACCGACTGTGAATACTGTACCGACTATGAATACTGTACCGACTGTGAATACTGTACCGACTATGAATACACTATTCTATGGGTTCAGAGCTGAACTGCTGTCGTTGTCCATCACCTACTGACTGTATGGTATCAATGGAGGAATCACCTACTCTCACACTACAATCTTGTACAGTGTTTTCATGTACAAGGAGTTGTGACACACACACACACACACACACACACACACACACACACACACACACACATACACACACAGCATAGGTTTTACTATCCTTGTGGGGACTTTTGGGGATTTCCGGTACCCATGAGGATACTAATAAAAGCCCAAACACACACACACACACACACACACACACCAACGCCCTGGTTTTATGGCCTGGCTTTGACCACAACATCTGGGCCCGTATTCACAACGCGTCTCAGAGTAAGAGCGCCGATCTAGGATCAGACCCCCATCTTTTTCAGTATGATCTAAAAAAAAAAATTAAAGGGGGGGGAAGCTGATCCTAGATCTGTACTCTGAGACTGTTTTGTGAGTACAGGCCCTGATTTCCCCTTGTTTTCCTGCTCTGTCTCTGACAGACCCAGGCTGGGCACCACAGTCCACCGGCTAGCAGCAGTAGGCCTGCTCTACCTGCTCTTCTCCTCTGTGGAGGGAGTGCTGCGCGTCACAGGAGTGAGTAGCTACAGTTTGGATAATCACTACACTTCTCATCTATATCACTTTGAGACACCTTGTGAAGTTTGTGGATGCATCTCTGTCTCTCACACTTTGAACTGTCTCTCTCTCTCTCTCTCTTTTTCTCTCTTTTTTTTCTCTCTCTCTCTTTTTCTCTCTTTTTTTCTCTCTCTCTTTTTCTGTCTCTTTCTCTCTCTCTCTTTCTCTCGCTCTCTGTCTCTCTTTTTCTCTCTCGGTCTCTCTCTCTCTCTTTCTCTCGCTCTCTCTCTCTCTCTCTCTTTTTTTCTTTCTCTCTCTCTCTGTCTCCTCAGGGTTTCTATGGGACCGTAGCCCTGGTGGCTAACCTGAGTCTCTCCCTCATTGACTTCTGTGTGATGTGGTGGATCTTCATAAGCTTGTCCCAGACCACTCGTCTCCTGAAGCTGCGTAGGAACGTGGTGAAGCTGTCTCTGTATCAGCATTTCACCAACACACTCATCTTCTCTGTTCTGGGTGAGTTGAAGGAATATTTATGGATGCTTTTAATGTCACTATACTATGAAAGGCACATCTTTTTAAAATTTGATTTTAATTTTGTTTTACTCAGGTACTTACTTGAAAAAAATTGTTTCTGTAATCTCAATATTGACTTATTGAATAAACAAAGGATAAATTAATAAAATAACTTAACTTTTCACTTTGTTTTGTTCCCGTAGCTTCTATTATCTTCATCATCTGGACGACCAAAGTGTTTAAGCTGGTCGACTGCCAGACCGTGAGTTGGTAGATTTTACACTGAACAAAAATAAAGTGTCGGTCCCATGTTTCCCATGAGCTGAAATAAAAGATCCCAGAAAATGTTCCATAGGCACAAAAACTCTTATTTCTCTATAAATGTTGTCTAGAAACAGGTTTACATCCCTGTTAATGAGCATTTCCCCTTTTACCAAGATAATACGTCCACCTGACGGGTGTGGTATATCAAGAAGCTGATTAAACATCATGATCATTACACAGGTGCACCTTGTGCTGGGGACAATAAAAGGTCACTCTAAAATGTGCAGTTTTGTCACACAACACAAAGCCACAGATGTCTCAAGTTTTGAGGGAGCGTGCAATTGGCATGCTGACTGCAGTACTGTCCACCAGAGCTGTTGCTAAAATGTTTTATGTTAATTTCTCTACCATAAGCCACCTCCAATGTCGTTTTACCAGAATGTCCACTTGTGTTTTAATACATTGTGTCTCTGTCCCCTGTGTCTCAGGGTTGGAGGGACCTGTGGGTGGACGATGCGTTCTGGCGCCTCCTCTTCTCCACCATCCTCCTGGTCATCATGGTGTTGCTACGACCCTCCGCCAACAGAGGTCAACAGTTTTTAACAGACTATGTACCTGCCTAATATTTTCATAGAGGTCAGAGGTCATTTGTAATAACACTAATAATATATACATATACAATAGTAACATATATATATATACATACACACACACACACAATAGTAACAGTGTAGTAACATATATATATACAATAGTAACAGTGTAGTAACATATGTGTGTATATATATATATACATACACACACACACAATAGTAACAGTGTAGTAACATATATATATATATATATACAATAGTAACAGTGTAGTAACATATATATATACATATACAATAGTAACAGTGTAGTAACATATATATATATATACACAATAGTAACAGTGTAGTAACATATATATATATACATATACAATAGTAACAGTGTAGTAACATATATATATATATACACAATAGTAACAGTGTAGTAACATATATATATATATATATATATATATATATATATATATATATACACACACAATAGTAACTGTGTAGTAACATATATATATATACAATAGTATATAGCACCTGTCTGAGGCTGTATTGTGTTCTCGCAGGTTCTCCCATTCCCCTCTGATCGATGAAGACGATGATGAGGATGAAGCCAAGGAGCCCATGCTGAATGAAGCCTTTGGTGAAAGACTTTAACCAGTTTAACGTTAGGATTTCCTGCTGTATTGATATAATATATGACAATAGGGATCTCTAGCAGGGCCGGGGTCAATTCCAGGCTAGCAGGGCCGGGGTCAGTTCCAGTCGAGCAGGGCCGGGGTCAGTTCCAGTCGAGCTCTCTCTCTCTGAGGTAAACTAGCAGGCCGAGCTCTCTCTCTCTCTGAGGTAAACTAGCAGGCCGAGCTCTCTCTCTCTCTCTGAGGTAAACTAGCAGGCCGAGCTCTCTCTCTCTCTGAGGTAAACTAGCAGGCCGAGCTCTCTCTCTCTCTGAGGTAAACTAGCAGGCCGAGCTCTCTCTCTCTCTGAGGTAAACTAGCAGGCCGAGCTCTCTCTCTCTCTGAGGTAAACTAGCAGGCCGAGCTCTCTCTCTCTGAGGTAAACTAGCAGGCCGAGCTCTCTCTCTCTGAGGTAAACTAGCAGGCCGAGCTCTCTCTCTCTGAGGTAAACTAGCAGGCCGAGCTCTCTCTCTCTGAGGTAAACTAGCAGGCCGAGCTCTCTCTCTCTGAGGTAAACTAGCAGGCCGAGCTCTCTCTCTCTCTGAGGTAAACTAGCAGGCCGAGCTCTCTCTCTCTCTGAGGTAAACTAGCAGGCCGAGCTCTCTCTCTCTGAGGTAAACTAGCAGGCCGAGCTCTCTCTCTCTCTGAGGTAAACTAGCAGGCCGAGCTCTCTCTCTCTCTGAGGTAAACTAGCAGGCCGAGCTCTCTCTCTCTCTGAGGTAAACTAGCAGGCCGAGCTCTCTCTCTCTCTGAGGTAAACTAGCAGGCCGAGCTCTCTCTCTCTGAGGTAAACTAGCAGGCCGAGCTCTCTCTCTCTGAGGTAAACTAGCAGGCCGAGCTCTCTCTCTCTGAGGTAAACTAGCAGGCCGAGCTCTCTCTCTCTCTGAGGTAAACTAGCAGGCCGAGCTCTCTCTCTCTCTGAGGTAAACTAGCAGGCCGAGCTCTCTCTCTCTCTGAGGTAAACTAGCAGGCCGAGCTCTCTCTCTCTGAGGTAAACTAGCAGGCCGAGCTCTCTCTCTCTGAGGTAAACTAGCAGGCCGAGCTCTCTCTCTCTGAGGTAAACTAGCAGGCCGAGCTCTCTCTCTCTCTGAGGTAAACTAGCAGGCCGAGCTCTCTCTCTCTCTGAGGTAAACTAGCAGGCCGAGCTCTCTCTCTCTCTGAGGTAAACTAGCAGGCCGAGCTCTCTCTCTCTCTGAGGTAAACTAGCTTGCCGACCTCTCTCTCTTTCTGAGGTAAACTAGCAGGCCGAGCTCTCTCTCTCTGAGGTAAACTAGCAGGCCGAGCTCTCTCTCTCTCTGAGGTAAACTAGCAGGCCGAGCTCTCTCTCTCTCTGAGGTAAACTAGCAGGCCGAGCTCTCTCTCTCTCTGAGGTAAACTAGCAGGCCGAGCTCTCTCTCTCTCTGAGGTAAACTAGCAGGCCGAGCTCTCTCTCTCTCTCTGAGGTAAACTAGCAGGTGCTGTGAGGGGAACTCCAACACCTCTTTAATCAGTCAGGTACGTTTTAATCAAAGGGGACACATCTAATGATATACACCTTAGGTTCTACATGTGCAAAGCAGAGTTCTGAGATATTGAGCATCAAAAATGGTTTTCACATCCCAGATTTCAGGAAAGAAAAATTGTAGTGAATTCTTCTTTCATAACACATTAAAGAACGTCACCTTAAAAAGGTACCTAATGTAACAGACTATCAAAATCCTGAGACATTTTGTAAATTAGTTTTATTAGTAGGGTGAAGGGATTTGCGTCAATTCAAATCTGGTATCAGGACAAAATGTGATTCAGAGTCACCGAATATACTTTAAGTATTTTTTTATTAAACTCAAGCGATAAACGGTAAATGCAATTTTCGTATATACGGGTTCACTGTACCACCCCGCAGGGTAGAACAGGGAACTGGCAGGATGCAAGTAAACAGCTGTTCTTATACTGTGACAGACGTAGTTCCAACCCGTCTGTTGGCCTATCACAGTAGAGGCTGAGCGTGGTTTAAACTTTGCTCAGCCTATCGCCGGCGCTCAGGCTAGTCCCAGCCTCTTTGCGCTCTTTGGTGTCCCGGCGCTGTTGCTGTGTAGATTACGCTCCCTCACCCCAGAGGCTGAGGTCAGACAGCTCTGCAACATTGTCTGAGTTATTTGCACCTGCATACAAAGCACACTGTTCTCGCTCAAGGCTAACCACAGCTTCCCAGCACACTTATCTGGGGCTAACTGTTACTTCCAGCACACACACACACAGACACCCAGGCGCCCAGGCTAACAGTTGCTAATATTATATCACATGTGATATAGCATTGGGTTATAGTGCAATAAACACAAATCCTAACAGGTGCAATCACAGATAGATAGAACCTTATGGTGTCACGCCCTGACCATAGAGAGCTGTTTATTCTCTATGTTGGTATGGTCGGGGTGTGATAAAGGGTGGGTTATCTAGGTGAATTTTATATCTATGTTGGCCTGGTATGGTTCCCAATCAGAGGCAGCTGTTTATCGTTGTCTCTGATTGGGGATCATATTTAGGTAGCCATTTCCCCATTCAGAGGCAGCTGTTTATCGTTGTTTCTGATTGGGGATCATATTTAGGTAGCCATTTTCCCCATTGTGCTTTGTGGGATCTTGTCTAGGTATAGTTGCCAGTGAGCATTAGATCAGCTTCACGTTTCGCTTGTGCGCTTTATAGTTTTTGTTCTTTGAGTTTTTCTCTTCCTAATAAAAGGGATGGAAACATACCACGCTGCATCTTGGTCCAATCATTATGACGAGCGTGACATACGGCTCTGAAATGTCAATCTGTGTTCAGCCATAAGGTTCAACCTGGAACTGAATGCAAACAATGATTTCGATAGAAAAGTACAGACATTTAATGATTTAACCTTTCTCGCCCAGGGGTTCCGCTAGCGGAACACCCACAACATTCCGCTGAAAAGGCAGCGCGTGAAATTCAATTTTTTGGGGGGGAAATATTTAACTTTCACACATTAACAAGTCCAATACAGCAAATGAAAGATAAACATCTTGTGAATCCAGCCAACGTGTCCGATTTTTAAAATGTTTTACAGCGAAAACACAACATATATTTATGTTAGCTCACCACCAAATCCAAAAAAGCACAGAATTTTTTTCACAGCAAATATAGCTTTCACAAAACCCACAAATAGAGATAACATTAATCACTGACCTTTGAACATCTTTATCAGATGAGTCATATGACATCATGTTACACAATACATTTATGTTTTGTTCGATAATGTGCATATATATATATAAAAAAAATCTCAGTTTACATTGGCGCGTTACGTGCAGTAATGTTTTGATTCCAAAACATCGGTGATTTTGCAGAAATACTCATAATAAACATTGATAAAAGATGCAAGTGTTATTCACAAAATTAAAGATAAACTTATCCTCTATGTAACCGCTGTGTCAGATTTCAAAATAAACTTTACGGAAAAAGAATAATCTGAGAACGGCGCTCGGAGCACAATCCAGTCAAAGAAATAGTCGCCATTTTGGCGTCAACAGAAGCTACAAAAACACTATAAATATGCACTTACCTTCGAATAACTTCATCAGAAGGCACTCCCAGGATTCCCAGTTCGACAATAAATGACTGAAAAGTTCCATAAAGCCCATCATTTAGCCACTTGTTGTCAGCATGTTCAGCCCACAGACAAAAACTCAAAAAGTTCCGTTACAGGTCGTAGAAACAGGTCAAATGATGTATGCAATCCATATTTAGGATGTGTTTAACATTAATCATCAATAAGGATCCAACCGGAGAATTTCATTGTCTGAAGAAAGAGCATTGGAACGAGAGCACTCTCTCTCGCTCGCGCGCAAAATGAGACCGAGGCTTTCTGCAGACCACTCAGTAAAATAGCTCCTATGAGCCCCTCCTTTATAGTAGAATCATATAACCAAAATCTAAAGACGGTGACATCTAGTGGAAGCCCTAGGAAGTGTTTGCTTATCCATAACTATATGGGGTATCATTTGGCACTGTTTTGAAAATCGAGTTCTCACTTCCTGTTTGGAAGTCTTCTCAGGTTTTTGTCTGCCAAATGAGTTCTGTTCTACTTACAGACATAATTCAAACAGTTTTAGAAGCTTCAGAGTGTTTTCTATACAATAGTAATAATAATATGCATGTATTACCTTCTGGGGCAGAGTTGGAGAAAATTCCGTTTGGGTACGCAATTCGTTCAAAGTGGAAACACTGCCCCCTGTCCATAACAGGTTTTAAATAAAGAGAAATACGCTTCCTTTCTAATCACATCATCAAATATATTAATTTACGTTCATCACACAGTTGTTAAAGCGATTTTTATTTTATTTTAGTAAAATACTCTTTCATGGAGGTTTTTCGTATTGATATAGAGCAAGACAAACAGCCGTGCCTCTCCTAAGGGCCTTAAACATTCTCTAATACACCTGTATTTATTTGTTTTTAAACCATAAAGAACTTACATTATGGACATTTTTCTGAAGAAAAAAAATGGTGAAAAAATATTAAAGTCCTAGAAAAAGAGGACCAGGACCTAATGATATGAAGGACTTGGGACTTATAAGGTTCTGTCTGAACAATATATAATTTTGAGATAATGAATATTTTTCAAGTCCCAGATGTCAGAATTGTTTTGTGATGTCTTCCTCTTTTCATGACCTTACAGTTATTTTTGATTGTGTCACGGATTCCTCCGGAACTTTCATTCCGCACACCTGGCCCCTATTCCCAGTGATTGGTAATTGTATAAGTGTACAACTTGGTTCACCTTTGGTGCGTTTGATAATTGTTACCCTGTCCGTTGGTGCGTGCGAGTACCTGTGCTGTGTGTTTTGGGATTTCGTGCCATTTCTGGATTCCACAGATGATTACAGGTTTCGTCCCGTGAGTGTTAATCATCGTGTGTTATTTATTTGAGGTACTCCTCGCTCTTTTGTTTGGGTTTCAACCTTGTGTTTTTGTTACGTGTTTGTTCGGTCTTCGTCCCCCGTGCCTTTACGCGGCACGCCGTAATTTGGGCTGAATATAAAACCCTTATTACGCATTCCTGCGCCTGTCTCCCGATCTCTTCATAGCAACGTGACAGATTGACAACCCGGCATTGTCTGATTAGATTGCAGATAGAGCCTTATAGCACCAAGTTAAAAGATGTTTGCGCATTTATTAATTTGATCATAAATACACTTAAAAAAATAACTAAATCTCACATGTAAAGAACCACGTAAAAAAGCAACTCCATTTGAACAACTCATTTTTTGACCAAAATCTCAGATGTGATGGGACTATAAGGTTCTGACACGGTCAAAACTGAACACAACAGTAATTCTCACTCATCACCACACAGGATGTCCCACAAGTCTATAACAGTGTTCATTAAATAGTATATTGTGGATGACGTTGCTATGACTTTGTCCGTTTAACATAGGCAGCGATAGATGGGGTAATAACAGGGTATCAGTACCCTAACCCTGACCTCCCATGACAAAAACAGCTGACCACATCCATCTCCTGTTCTTCAATGACCCCTGACCTTAAAGATCAAAGGGACAGGTCAGCATTCACAGCCTGGTCTCATAGACTAGACGTAACATAATAAAGTAAATCCGGGCCATTCGAATTGGTATGATATGTTACGTTTGGTATGGTTACATAAGACAGATGGTTACTTAAGGCAAAAAACGAAAGTAGAGTGGTTGGTCGGGGTGGATGTATAACGAGAACATCTATCAACCCAAAGGTTACAAGTTTGAATCTCATCACAGACAACTTTAGCTAATTAGCAACTTTTCAACAATTTACTACTTTTAGCTAACCCTTGAATCGAACTCCTAACCGTAACCTTAACCTTTAACTCTAACTCCTAGCCTTGCCAACGTTAGCGAGCTAGCTAATGTTAGCCACCTAGCTAGAATTCATAGCATTTCATACGTTTTTGCAAATTTGTAACGTATTGTAAATGTTGCAGATTTGTAACATTTAATACGGATTGTAATTCGTAGTAACATATCATATGAAAATTAATATATACCATACGAAACTTAACATATCATACTAAATTGAGTACCTCGGATTTACATAAAGAATAATACGAAATGCTCTGAGACCAGGTTGCACATCCTCAACAACGGTCTTCAGCATGGCCTGTGACTAAAACTGGCCTTTCACTACAATCAATACCATTGACATCGATCTCTCTCTGGTCATGGTTTTAAAGTTTTGAAATTTCACTGCTGTATCGACTTTGCTGTGGTGCCATGGAAGCTGCCGTTTTCAAATAGAATTGTAACATGGTCTGAGAACAATAATACTGGCAGACCAATTCAAGCATTACTAGTGTCTTTTCGAGAGCGCTACTAGCGTCTTTTCAAGAGCAGGTATTCATAAACTGGGGTACGTGCAATGCCGTCAGGGGTACAGGTGTCTATATATCCAATCAATTGAATTTACCACAGGTGGACTCCAATCAAGTTCTAGAAATGTCTCAAGGATGATCAATGGAAACAGGATGCTCCTGAGCTCAATTTCAAGTCTCATAGCAAATGGTCTGAATACTTTTGTAATGAGGTATTTCTGTTTTTATTGTCAATAAATTTACAAAAAAAATCGAAAAACCTGTTTTAGCTTTGTCATTGTGGGGTATTGTGTATAGATTGACGAGGATTTTTTTTTCATCCATCGAGGGGGTCCCGGCCTACTCCGTTCGTTCCATCCTGGATTCAAGGCGTCGGGCGGGGGGCCTTCAGTACCTCGTGGAGTGGGAGGGGTACGGTCCGGAGGAGAGGTGCTGGGTCCCGGTTGCGGATGTTTTGGACCCTGAACTGCTGCGGGAGTTTCACCGTCGCCGGCCGGATCGCCCTGCGCCTCGCCCTCTGGGTCGTCCCCGAGGCCGGTGTCGGCGCGCCGCTGGAGCCGCCTGTCAAGGGGGGGGGGTACTGTCACAACTTCCTCCGAAGTCGGCTCCTCTCCTTGTTCGGGCGGCGTTCGGCGATCGACATCACCGGCTTTCTAGCCATCGCCGCTCCATTTTTCATATTTCCATTTGTTTTGTCTTGTTCCATACACACCTGGGTTTCATTCCCTAATCACACTGCATGTATTTATTCCTCTGTTCCCCTCCATGTCTTTGTGTGAAATTGTATTTATGTTATGTGGGTAATGTTACGCGCCATACTTTTTGTCTATGTTCCGTGTTTGGGCAAGTTTATGTACTTTTGTGCTTTCGTTGGACCGGAATAAAAAGTGCACCTGTTCACTACACTCTGCTCTCCTGCACCTGACTTCACCTCCAGTACACACCCTTAACAGAGCTCCTGCCTACATGGGCAGAGAATCACGTGGCAGTTAACTTGAATATGAATTTAACTTCAATATGATTAGACTGTAGTTTACTACACTGTCTGTAAATAAATATTGATAATGGAAAGATGTGGAGGGCACTCAACCAACGCGCACATAGAATAGGCTACCATGGTGACCATAGGTTACGCAACCATGACGACCAAATGTTAGGTTACCACGGTGACCATAGGTTAGGCTACCACGGTGACCATAGGTTAGGTTACCACGGTGACCATAGGTTAGGCTACCACGGTGACCATAGGTTAGGTTACCACTGTGAACATAGGTTAGGTTACCACGGTGACCATAGGTTAGGTTACCACGGTGACCATAGGTTAGGTTACCACGGTGACCTCAGGTTAGGTTACTACGGTGACCATAGATTAGGTTGCCATGGTGGTGATAGGTTAGGCTACCATGGTGGTCATAGGTTAGGCTGCTATGGTGACCATAGGTTAGGTTACTATGGTGATCATAGTTTAGGTTACTATGGTGATCATAGTTTAGGTTACCATGGTGGTCATAGGTTAGGCTACTATGGTGACCATAGGTTAGGCTGCTATGGTGACCATGGATTAGGTTGCCATGGTGGTGATAGGTTAGGCTACTATGGTGACCATAGGTTACGCTGCTATGGTGACCATAGGTTAGGTTACCATGGTGACCATAGGTTAGGTTACTATGGTGACCATAGGTTAGGTTACTATGGTGACCATAGGTTAGGTTACTATGGTGACCATAGGTTAGGTTACTATGGTGAGCGAGCGTTGCGCCTTTTCATTTACAATAAGTGTTATTTGACTCTGCCGGCATATCGTCCTCCTAAAAGGTAGGTTATATCCTATAGGTCTGAGCATATCGTCCTCCTAAAAGGTAGGTTATATCCTATAGGTCTGAGCATATCGTCCTCCTAAAAGGTAGGTTGTAT
>NW_024057842.1:386344-405986 GCF_016432855.1 Salvelinus namaycush
CTAACGCTACTCCTTGAGCCGAGAAGACTCATCTGTGTCCTCAATAACCTAACAATACTGTAATATATATATATATATTTATATTTATATATATATACTATAATGTGTACCTGCTCGTCTGCTCCAACTCATGACCACTCATCTAAGGTCTGGTAGTGAATATAATATTGCGTATAGCTAGTTTCCGTATTTCTTAAGTTGAGATAATACTGCTAGCAAGACTAAGGCTTGATAACATTCCAACGAGCTCGTTGTCTGATGTTGTATTTCACAACCATGACAACTATTTACATAAAACCTTCTCTTACTGTCACATGATTGATAAGAGGTTGTCCAAGGTGCTTGCTGCCACGGTAACTTGATCTATTCGTTTCCTTAGTCACAAAATGCCGTCTTCAGGAAGACATTGTACGCCAACACAACCATCTTTATGAGATGTAAGTATACACCTTGGAAGACGACAACAACAAAGATAATTTGCATACAGACCAGAAATATTGATTTTGACGGCTGTAGTTAACAGGGTTTTCCTGTTAGTCCTGTCGTGCAACTTACTTATGGGCTTCGTTTGAAATGTCACCCTGTTCCTTATCTGCTCCCTCGTCAAAAATAGTGCACTATAAGGTATAGGGAACATAGTGACCACATGGCTGTGTTTCTCCCAGTATCCTTCATTTCACTACAAAACACTTGGTACGGCCCTTACACTTTCCCCATCGTTACACTTTCCCCATCGTTACACTTTCCCCATCGTTACACTTTCCCCATCGTTACAAGTTATTACACTTCATATAACCTTCATAAGAATGTAGTACAAGTAGCAGTGCATTGTATCCCCTCCCCTCCCCTCCCCTCCCCCGTGTTTCTGCCATTGACTCTCCTCTCCTCCTCCAGTCCAGGGGGACTTGGCTTTATGTGATTCCAACCTGGCCTTCAACATCAGTTGGTACCTCCGTTCCTCTGTCTGCTACAATGAAGTCTTTAATACTCCAGTGAGTACAATACCCTTTTTTCCCCCCTTCTTCTTCTTCTTCTCTGCTGCCCATATTCTGACAGGCAGACTCATCCTAACCCTGCACACGAACCACAAATAGCACACAGAGAAGCAGTACTACGTATCCAACGATGCCATCACATTAATGTTGTACTAGCAGGACCACAACATAGTGTGTTGCCTGTCATTTATTAGACACCATTATTTCTACATTAGAAGAGACATGCCCCCCCCCCCCCCCCTGTTTTGTCCTTTGTTTGTTTGTTTGTTGTTGTGCCCATTCAGTGAGTTGTTCCCTCTACCTGTAGGACAACAAGGCACTGACTATGTTTGGTCTGGATCACATGCTGAAGGAGGACTGGAATGGCTTCTACAGCCAGGGATACATGTACTTTGACAACTGCTCAGCTCTTTTTCTACCCAAGGTTGGTCATCTCTTCTGTTGTTGTTGTTGTTGGGGGGGGGGGGTTGCCAACAACTGACTTATAATTCTTGGTTGATGTATTATATCTCTGTCCCCTCCCCTCTCCATTTCTCCCCTCTCCATTTCTCCCCTCTCCATTCCTCCCCCTCTCCATTCCTCCCCCTCTCCATTCCTCCCCCTCTCCATTCCTCCCCCTCTCCTTTCCTCCCCTCTCCTTTCCTCCCCCTCTCCATTCCTCCCCCTCTCCATTCCTCCCCCTCTCCATTTCTCCCCCTCTCCATTTCTCCCCCTCTCCATTTCTCCCTCCTCCATTTCTCCCTCCTCCATTCCTCCCCCCCTCCATTCCTCCCCTCCTCTATTCCTCCCCTCCTCTATTCATCCCCTCCTCTATGCCTCCCCCTCTCCATTCCTCCCCCCTCCATTCCTCCCCCTCTCCATTCCTCCCCCTCTCCATTCCTCCCCCCTCCATTCCTCCCCTCTCCATTCCTCACCCTCTCCATTCCTCACCCTCTCCATTCCTCCCCCCTTCATCCCCTCCTCTATTCATCCCCTCCTCTATTCCTCCCCCTCTCCATTCCTCCCCCTCTCCATTCCTCCCCTCTCCATTCCTCCCCCTCTCCATTCCTCCCCCTCTCCATTCCTCCCCTCTCCATTCCTCCCCTCTCCATTCCTCACCCTCTCCATTCCTCCCCTCTCCATTCCTCCCCTCTCCATTCCTCCCCTCTCCATTCCTCCCCTCTCCATTCCTCACCCTCACCCTCTCCATTCCTCACCCTCTCCATTCCTCCCCCCTTCATCCCCTCCTCTATTCATCCCCTCCTCTATTCCTCCCCCTCTCCATTCCTCCCCTCTCCATTCCTCCCCTCTCCATTCCTCACCCTCTCCATTCCTCCCCCCTTCATTCCTCCCCCTCTCCATTCCTCTCCATTCCTCCCCCCTCCATCCCTCTCCATTCCTCCCCCCTCCATTCCTCCCCCTCTCCATTCCTCCCCCCTCCATTCCTCCCCCCTCCATTCCTCCCCCTCTCCCTCTCCATTTCTCCCCCTCTCCATTTCTCACCCTCTCCATTTCTCCCTCCTCCATTCCTCCCCTCCTCCATTCCTCCCCTCCTCCATTCCTCCCCCCTTCATTCCTCCCCTCCTCTATTCATCCCCTCCTCTATTCCTCCCCCTCTCCATTCCTCCCCCCTCCATTCCTCCCCTCTCCATTCCTCACCCTCTCCATTCCTCCCCTCTCCATTCCTCACCCTCTCCATTCCTCCCCCCTCCATTCCCCCCCCCTCCATTCCTCCCCTCTCCTTTCCTCCCCCTCTCCATTCCTCCCCCTCTCCATTCCTCCCCCTCTCCATTCCTCCCCCTCTCCATTTCTCCCCCTCTCCATTTCTCCCCCCTCCATTTCTCCCTCCTCCATTCCTCCCCCCCTCTATTCATCCCCTCCTCTATTCATCCCCTCCTCTATGCCTCCCCCTCTCCATTCCTCCCCCCTCCATTCCTCCCCCCCTCCATTCCTCACCGTCTCCATTCCTCCCCCTCTCCATTCCTCCCCCTCTCCATTCCTCCCCTCTCCATTCCTCCCCTCTCCATTCCTCCCCTCTCCATTCCTCCCCTCTCCATTCCTCACCCTCTCCATTCCTCCCCCCTTCATCCCCTCCCCATTCCTCCCCTCTCCATTCCTCACCCTCTCCATTCCTCCCCCCTTCATCCCCTCTCCATTCCTCCCCTCTCCATTCCTCCCCTCTCCATTCCTCACCCTCTCCATTCCTCCCCCCTTCATTCCTCCCCCTCTCCATTCCTCTCCATTCCTCCCCCCTCCATTCCTCCCCCTCTCCATTCCTCCCCCTCTCCATTCCTCCCCCTCTCCATTCCTCCCCCTCTCCATTTCTCCCCCTCTCCATTTCTCACCCTCTCCATTTCTCCCTCCTCCATTCCTCCCCTCCTCCATTCCTCCCCCCTTCATTCCTCCCCTCCTCTATTCCTCCCCCTCTCCATTCCTCCCCCCTCCATTCCTCCCCCCTCCATTCCTCCCCTCTCCATTCCTCACCCTCTCCATTCCTCCCCTCTCCATTCCTCACCCTCTCCATTCCTCCCCCCTCCATTCCTCACCCTCTCCATTCCTCACCCTCTCCATTCCTCCCCTCCTCCCCCTCTCCATTCCTCCCCCCTCCATTCCTCCTTCCAGGTGTACTACACAGACTTCAGCACCTATCAGCCCCTCATCAGCCCACAGGTATTATACTGTGTATTCAGACACCTTGATTTAAAAAATAAAAGTGTTGTTATGTTACAGCCTTATTCTAAAATAACACATGATACCCCATAATGACAAAAGTATTCAGACCCTTCACTCAGGACTTTGTTGAAGCCCCTTTGGCAGCGATTACAGCCTCGAGTCTTCTTGGATATGACACTACAAGCTTGGCACACCTGTATTTGGGGAGTTTCTCCTATTCTTCTCTGCAGATCCTCTCAAGCTCTGTCAGGTTGGATGGGAAGTGTTGCTGCACAGCTATTTTCAGGTCTCTCCAGAGATGTTCAATCGGATTCAAGTCCGGGCTCTGGCTGGGCCACTCATTCAGAGACTTGTCCCGAAGCCCCTTCTGTGTTGTCTTGGCTGTGTGCTTAGGGTCGTTGTCCTGTTGGAAGGTGAACCTTCGCCCCAGTCTGAGATCCTGAGGGCTCTGGAACAGGTTTTCATCAAGGATCGCTCTGTACTTTGCTCTGTTCATCTTTCCCTTAATCCTGACTAGTCTCCCAGTCCCTGCCTCTGAAAAACATCCCCACCGCATGATGCTGCCACCACCATGCTTCACCGTAGGGATGGTGCCAGGTTTCCTCCAGACGTGACGCTTTGCATTCAGGCCAAATAGTTACATCTTGGTACCTCCGTTCCTCTATCTGCTACAATGAAGTCTTTAACAATGAAGTCTTTAAATCTTTTAATCTCATGGTCTGAGAGTCTTTAGGTGCCTTTTGGCAAACTCCAAGTGGGCTGTCATGTGCCTTTTACTGAGGAGTGGCTTCTGTCTGGCCAATCTACCATAAAGGCCTGATTGGTGGAGTGCTGCAGAGATGGTTGTCCTTCTGGAAGATTCTCCCATCTCCACAGAGGAACTCTGTCAGTGACCATCAGGTTCTTGGTCACCTCCCTGACCAAGGCCCTTCTCCCGATTGCTCAGTTTGGCCGGGCGGCCAGCTCTAGGAAGATTCTTAGTGGTTCCAAACTTCTTCCATTTAAGAATGATGGAGGGCACCATGTTCTTGGGGACCTTCAATGCTGCAGAAATGTTTTGGTACCCTTCCCTAGATCTGTGCCTCGACACAATCCCGCCTCGGAGCTCCACGGACAATTCCTTCGACCTCGTGGCTTGGTTTTTGCTCTGACATGCACTGTCAACTGTGGGACCTTATATAGACAGGTGTGTGTCTTTCCAAATCATGTCGAATCAATTGAATTTACCACAGGTGAACTCCAATCAAGTTGTAGAAACATCTCAAGGGATGATCAATGGAAACAGGATGTACCTCTAGTCTCAATTTTGAGTATCATAGTAAAGGGTCTGAATACTTATGTAAATAAAGTATTTATGCTTTTTATTTTACTTCTACCGTGGGCAAATATTTAGAGAATGTTTTGTTCAAATCAAGAGGTGCTGTCAAAAAAGTGATTGAAATCAAATTAATAACACATCTGTCTACTCACTGTCACTCTGCTGTTGTTTAGAGTGAGGAAGGCAGGCCTTCCAATCAGAGCGCTCCACAGGGGTGGCTGGAAAAGCCGGTAAGCCAATCAGAACTCTGTTTTATAGTGTGTTTTTTGTTATAAGATTTCTGTAAATCAAATCAAATGTATTTATAAAGCCCTTCGTACATCAGCTGATATCTCAAAGTGCTGTACATAAACCCAGCCTAAAACCCCAAACAGCAAACAATGCAGGTGTAGAAGCACGGTGGCTAGGAAAAACTCCCTAGAAAGGCCAAAACCTAGGAAGAAACCTAGAGAGGAACCAGGCTATGAGGGCTGGCCAGTCCTCTTCTGGCTGTGCCGGGTGGAGATTATAACAGAACATGGCCAAGATGTTCAAATGTTCATAAATGACCAGCAGGGTCAAATAATAATAATCACAGTAGTTGTCGAGGGTGCAACAGGTCAGCACCTCAGGAGTAAATGCCTGTTGGCTTTGTGTGTATCATCACTGTACATAGTCATGGCTGTGTCTAAATGTGTTTTGCATTGAAAGTGTGCTTCTGAAATGGCAGCATATGGACCCTGGTCAAAAGTAGTGGACTAAGTACAGTGGTGTAAAGTACTTATGTAGTACTTTAAAGTATTTTTACTTAAGTTGTTTTTTGAGGTATTTGTACTTTATAATTTATATTTTTGACAACATACTTTTACGTCACTACATTCCTAAAGGAAATAATGTAGATTTTACCCCATACATTTCCCCTGAAACCTTTAAAAGTACTTACTAGGACAGGAAAATGGTCTAATTCACACACTTATCAAGAGAACATCCCTGGTACTCCCTACTGCCTCTGATCTGGAGGACTCACTAAACAGAGAACATCCCTGGTCCTCCCTACTGCCTCTGATCTGGAGGACTCACTAAACAGAGAACATCCCTGGTCCTCCCTTCTAACCTCTGATCTGGAGGACTCACTAAACAGAGAACATCCCTGGTCCTCCCTTCTAGCCTCTGATCTGGAGGACTCACTAAACAGAGAACATCCCTGGTCATCCCTACTGCCTCTGATCTGGTGGACTCACTAAACAGAGAACATCCCTGGTCATCCCTACTGCCTCTGATCTGGAGGACTCACTAAACAGAGAACATCCCTGGTCATCCCTACTGCCTCTGATCTGGAGGACTCACTAAACAGAGAACATCCCTGGTCATCCCTACTGCCTCTGATCTGGAGGACTCACTAAACAGAGAACATCCCTGGTCATCCCTACTGCCTCTGATCTGGAGGACTCACTAAACAGAGAACATCCCTGGTCATCCCTACTGCCTCTGATCTGGAGGACTCACTACACAGAGAACATCCCTGGTCCTCCCTACTGCCTCTGATCTGGAGGACTCACTAAACAGAGAACATCCCTGGTCCTCCCTACTGCCTCTGATCTGGAGGACTCACTAAACAGAGAACATCCCTGGTCATCCCTACTGCCTCTGATCTGGAGGACTCACTAAACAGAGAACATCCCTGGTCATCCCTACTGCCTCTGATCTGGAGGACTCACTAAACAGAGAACATCCCTGGTCATCCCTACTGCCTCTGATCTGGAGGACTCACTAAACAGAGAACATCCCTGGTCCTCCCTACTGCCTCTGATTCGGAGGACTCACTAAACAGAGAACATCCCTGGTCATCCCTACTGCCTCTGATCTGGAGGACTCACTAAACAGAGAACATCCCTGGTCCTCCCTTCTAGCCTCTGATCTGGAGGACTCACTAAACAGAGAACATCCCTGGTCCTCCCTTCTAGCCTCTGATCTGGAGGACTCACTAAACAGAGAACATCCCTGGTCATCCCTACTGCCTCTGATCTGGTGGACTCACTAAACAGAGAACATCCCTGGTCATCCCTACTGCCTCTGATCTGGAGGACTCACTAAACAGAGAACATCCCTGGTCATCCCTACTGCCTCTGATCTGGAGGACTCACTAAACAGAGAACATCCCTGGTCATCCCTACTGCCTCTGATCTGGAGGACTCACTAAACAGAGAACATCCCTGGTCATCCCTACTGCCTCTGATCTGGAGGACTCACTACACAGAGAACATCCCTGGTCCTCCCTACTGCCTCTGATCTGGAGGACTCACTAAACAGAGAACATCCCTGGTCCTCCCTACTGCCTCTGATCTGGAGGACTCACTAAACAGAGAACATCCCTGGTCATCCCTACTGCCTCTGATCTGGAGGACTCACTAAACAGAGAACATCCCTGGTCATCCCTACTGCCTCTGATCTGGAGGACTCACTAAACAGAGAACATCCCTGGTCATCCCTACCTCCGCTGATCTGGAGGACTCACTAAACAGAGAACATCCCTGGTCCTCCCTACTGCCTCTGATCTGGAGGACTCACTAAACAGAGAACATCCCTGGTCCTCCCTACTGCCTCTGATCTGGAGGACTCACTAAACAGAGAACATCCCTGGTCATCCCTACTGCCTCTGATCTGGAGGACTCACTAAACAGAGAACATCCCTGGTCCTCCCTACTGCCTCTGAATTCGAGGACTCACTAAACAGAGAACATCCCTGGTCCTCCCTACTGCCTCTGATCTGGAGGACTCACTAAACAGAGAACATCCCTGGTCATCCCTACTGCCTTTGATCTGGAGGACTCACTAAACAGAGAACATCCCTGGTCATCCCTACTGCCTCTGATCTGGAGGACTCATTAAACAGAGAACATCCCTGGTCATCCCTACTGCCTCTGATCTGGAGGACTCACTAAACAGAGAACATCCCTGGTCCTCCCTACTGCCTCTGATCTGGAGGACTCACTAAACAGAGAACATCCCTGGTAATCCCTACTGCCGCTGATCTGGAGGACTCACTAAACAGAGAACATCACTGGTCCTCCCTTCTAGCCTCTGATCTGGAGGACTCACTAAACAGAGAACATCCCTGGTCCTCCCTACTGCCTCTGATCTGGAGGACTCACTAAACAGAGAACATCCCTGGTCATCCCTACTGCCTCTGATCTGGAGGACTCACTAAACAGAGAACATCCCTGGTCCTCCCTACTGCCTCTGATCTGGAGGACTCACTGAACAGAGAACATCCCTGGTCCTCCCTACTGCCTCTGATTCGGAGGACTCACTAAACAGAGAACATCCCTGGTCATCCCTACTGCCTCTGATCTGGAGGACTCACTAAACAGAGAACATCCCTGGTCCTCCCTACTGCCTCTGATTCGGAGGACTCACTAAACAGAGAACATCCCTGGTCATCCCTACTGCCTCTGATCTGGAGGACTCACTAAACAGAGAACATCCCTGGTCCTCCCTTCTAGCCTCTGATCTGGAGGACTCACTAAACAGAGAACATCCCTGGTCCTCCCTACTGCCTCTGATCTGGAGGACTCACTAAACAGAGAACATCCCTGGTCATCTCTACTGCCTCTGATCTGGAGGACTCACTAAACAGAGAACATCCCTGGTCCTCCCTTCTAGCCTCTGATCTGGAGGACTCATTAAACAGAGAACATCCCTGGTAATCCCTACTGCCTCTGATCTGGAGGACTCACTAAACAGAGAACATCCCTGGTAATCCCTACTGCCTCTGATCTGGAGGACTCACTAAACAGAGAACATCCCTGGTAATCCCTACTGCCTCTGATCTGGTGGACTCACTAAACAGAGAACATCCCTGGTAATCCCTACTGCCTCTGATCTGGTGGACTCACTAAACAGAGAACATCCCTGGTCCTCCCTACTGCCTCTGATCTGGAGGACTCACTAAACAGAGAACATCCCTGGTCATCCCTACTGCCTCTGATCTGGAGGACTCACTAAACAGAGAACATCCCTGGTCCTCCCTACTGCCTCAGATCTGGAGGACTCACTAAACAGAGAACATCCCTGGTCCTCCCTACTGCCTCAGATCTGGTGGACTCACTAAACAGAGAACATCCCTGGTCCTCCCTACTGCCTCAGATCTGGTGGACTCACTAAACAGAGAACATCCCTGGTCCTCCCTACTGCCTCTGATCTGGAAGACTCACTAAACAGAGAACATCCCTGGTCCTCCCTACTGCCTCAGATCTGGTGGACTCACTAAACAGAGAACATCCCTGGTCCTCCCTACTGCCTCAGATCTGGTGGACTCACTAAACAGAGAACATCCCTGGTCCTCCCTACTGCCTCTGATCTGGTGGACTCACTAAACAGAGAACATCCCTGGTCCTCCCTACTGCCTCTGATCTGGTGGACTCACTAAACAGAGAACATCCCTGGTCCTCCCTACTGCCTCTGATCTGGTGGACTCACTAAACAGAGAACATCCCTGGTCCTCCCTACTGCCTCTGATCTGGTGGACTCACTAAACAGAGAACATCCCTGGTCCTCCCTACTGCCTCTGATCTGGAGGACTCACTAAACAGAGAACATCCCTGGTAATCCCTACTGCCTCTGATCTGGAGGACTCACTAAACAGAGAACATCCCTGGTCCTCCCTACTGCCTCAGATCTGGTGGACTCACTAAACAGAGAACATCCCTGGTCCTCCCTACTGCCTCAGATCTGGACGACTCACTAAACAGAGAACATCCCTGGTCATCCCTACTGCCTCAGATCTGGACGACTCACTGTTACGCACGCCTCTAAAAAGAGGGAACGCAACTCCCTGCTGCAACTCAACTCTCCGTGAAGCGAAAGAGGTATGGGCCGTAGGTGCGAGAAAGGACGACAAAGGCAGAATTTACCGTTTACTAGGATTTATTTCCTACACGGTAATATGGGGAAAAGGGGCTGGACGGAACCAAAGGAAAGAAAGTAAATATCAAAGCTCCCCCTCTCCTATCTAACCTGCCTACCCACTTAACTTACACCACCTGGTGCCCTAACCAAAATACAGGGGGTGGTCCGCCCAGGTCTTACCTAGTGTGCCTAGACATTGAATATACTACGGGTATATGTATGCCCTCGGGCCTCTTGCCTAAGCACTCCCTAAGTGCCTTCCCCTTCCCCCCTGGGAACAAATGAAACAGAATAATTATTAACAATTTCACAAACACTCACAAACACAGGACATAGCAAAGCTGCTACCAACAACAACTAATATAGTACATACCAACACTTTCTGATACAACCAACACTATACAAAATATTCAATTCTATCTCTGATCTCTTCTCCTTCTCTCTCTAATGATCTCTCCAAAACATTCAATCTCCCTCTAATCTCTAATTTCTCTCCTCTCTCTCTAATCTCTCTCCTAAATATTCAATCTCCCTCTAATCTCTCTCCTGATCTCATCTCTTTCTCTCTCTAATGATCTCTCCAAAACATTCCTCTTTCTCTCCTGAACAGAACACTGGCTTTATATCTTCAGGTGGCAATGGTGATTAGAGTCAGCTGCTTCTTGACGAGGGGGCGGGGTCAGCTCCAATCATCAATTAGCCTGGGGTCGACCAATCATCTGGTTGGGGAGTACTTCAGGAAGCCATCTCCTGAAACACACACTCAAATACAAACTAAAACACAGAAACTGGGGAACGTAACACGCCCACCACAAAAATTGCAAACATACAGTTTGTAATAACAAAACCCAACGCTTCCCCAGTTAGTAAACCCGTGATAGAGCGTCAGCAACCACATTCGCTGAGCCCTTCACATAGGCTATCTGTACATTATATCCTTGTACAATCAGAGCCCACCGCATAAGGCGGCGGTTCTGATTGTACATTTGTTTCAAGAACACTAAAGGATTATGGTCTGTGAAGACCATAACAGGCAAGGCACTGGATCCCACATATACTTCAAAGAACTGTAAGGCTAGCAATAAAGCTAGCGTCTCTTGTTCAATTGTGGAGTACCTTGACTGACACGAGTTGAACTTACGGGAAAAGAAACTGACGGGCCGATCCACTCCGTCTTCATCTTCCTGTAAGAGAACCGCACCCACCCCCACTATACTAGCGTCAACCTCCAACTTAAAAGGTTTGTCAAAGTTGGGGGCGGCAAGCACTGGGGCACTACAAAGTAGCGCTTTAGCGGACTCAAAAGCATGGTTACAGTCCTTGGACCACCTAAATGGTACCTTGGGACTAAGCAGAGATGAAAGGGGAGCTACTACCGTTGAGAAATTCTTACAGAATGTACGATAGTACCCTACCATCCCTAGGAATCTGCGCAACTGGCGTCGAGTCGTGGGAGCAGGAAAAGCAACAATTGCTTCCACTTTGCCAGTTACTGGGCGCACTTGACCTCGTCCCACTTGTTTCCCTAAGTAAGTCACCGTAGCCTTCCCAAACTCACACTTGGCCAAATTAAGGGTTAAAGAAGCATTCTCCAACCGCTGAAACACACTTTTCAAAGTGGAGAGATGATCAGACCAAGTAGACGAATGTATCACCACATCATCAAGGTATGCAGTACAATTTGGCACATCTGCAAACACAATGTTAACTAGACGCTGAAATGTAGCAGGTGCATTACACATGCCAAAGGGCATCACAGTGTATTGTACAAAGTTATCAGGCGTAACAAAAGCCGATATGTCAGAAGCTCGAGAGGTCAGAGGCACCTGCCAATAACCTTTTAACAAATCTAACTTACTAACGTAAGCAGCAGAGCCAATTCTATCAATGCAGTCATCTAATCGAGGTAGAGGAAAAGAATCAGACTTTGTAACTGCATTTACACGACGATAGTCCGTGCATAAGCGGGACGTACCGTCAGGCTTAGGAACAAGAATACATGGGGAACTCCAGGAGCTGTTACTGGGTTTTGCCATGTCATTCTGTAATAAATAAGCTACCTCACTTTTCATTACCTCCCTTTTCTTTGCATTAACCCGGTACGGATGCTGACGTATAGGAGCAGCGTTGCCCACATCCACGTCATGTTCCAAGATGGACGTGCGACTTGGAACGTCCTGAAACACACTGAGAAAACTGTTTATCAATAGGATAAGGTCCTTAGTTTGAACGTTATCCAAATGTTCCATTTGAGAGGGTAACTTCTTCAGCATCTCTGAATTACATAGGCGTTCACACTGCTGTAACGTATGGCGTAACTCCAACCCATCCTCCTTATCATCCTCTAGGTCCCAGCCAGGCTTCAGCACCACCGCAGCCACACTGGAGACGGCGGGCTGGACCGGCTTACTTGAGGAGCTGTCTGGAGAGTCACGTACATAATATGCTTTTAGCATGTTAACATGACACACACGGGAAGAACGCCTTCGATCTGGAGTCTTTATCACATAATTGGTGTCACTGAGTTTCTTTTCCACCAGATATGGTCCAGAAAAACGTGCTGACAGAGATGAGCCAGGAATTGGCAACAAAACTAAAACTTGATCCCCTGGTGCAAAAGAACGGCCAACAGCCTTTTTGTCATAATGCACCTTCATGCGTTTTTGCGAAGAGGAAAGAGACTTTTGGGCTAACGCACATGCGGCGTGCAGTCTCTCCCGCATCTTACTGACATAATCCAACACATTTTTAGGGGCGCTGCTGGGTGTAGGAGATAAGATATGCTCCTTCAAAACTTTCAGCGGACCCCGTGGGGTGTGTCCAAACACAAGGTCAGCAGGGCTGAACCCTAAGGACTCTTGTATGGTTTCCCTTATAGCAAATAGGACAAAGGGCACCCCCTCATCCCAATCGGTACTGGTATCCATACAATACTTGCGTAGCATTGCCTTCAGCGTCTGATGCCAGCGTTCGAGAGCCCCTTGACTCTCTGGATGATACGGACTTGAGACCTGATGGGAAATACACAATGTCTTTAACACATTTGAAAACAGCTTTGACATGAAGTTGGATCCCTGATCAGTTTGGATTACTTTAGGGAGTCCAAACGTAGAGAAGAACTTCACTAGTGCCTTCACCACAGTCTTAGCCGTAATAGTACGGAGAGGAATAGCCTCTGGGTATCGAGTAGCACTGCACATTATTGTTAGTAAGAACTGGTTACCTGACCTGGTTTTCGGCAATGGACCTACACAATCAATTATCACTCTTTCAAACGGTTCCACCACCACAGGAATCGGGCAGAGCGGTGCTCGAGGAACTGTTTGATTCGCTTTCCCAGTGAGTTGACATACGTGACATGTTTTACAAAATTGGACCACATCAGACTTCAAACCTGGCCAGAAAAAATGACGAAGGACCCGGTTATAAGTCTTTGTGATCCCCAAATGTCCAGACCACGCCTGGTCATGGGCGAGTGACAGCACCTGCTGTCGGAACGGTGTAGGAACAACCACTTGACACACTTCACTCCAGTCATTAGCGGTGTCATGAGCTGCCCATTTACGCATCAAAACTCCTGCTTCCATAAAGTAGGCAGTCTCTCTAGTTTTAGCTTCTTCAATGGAAATTACCGAAGCAAAACACTTACGAAGACTGGTGTCTCCTTTTTGACATTCAATCACCTTCTCAGGGGTGACAGACAAAAGAATGTCATGTAATTGGGGCGCGATTTCGCAGTCCCCTGCCTTAGTTTTTACAGGAGTAAAAACTGTCGGACTTGCAGAAGGAATACTCGGTGCATTGTCTTCTACTTCAATATTCTCAAAAATGGAACTAGCCAAATCCACCACATCTCCAAGCTTGCGAGATTGTGCCCTCGTTAAGACACAAGCAGGAAAAACATGTGGAAATGCTTGAACCAATTTCTCATCTGCAATTCTGATTTCTGGGTTGTCTACTACCTCTAACACAGGAGTAACGTTACCACCAGCAATATCATTCCCTAGTAGCAATGTGACTCCTTTTACTGGCAGTGTAGACACTACACCAACACGGAAACGTCCTGATACCAAGTCTGACACTAAGTGGACCCAGTGTAATGGTACAAGTACTGTTTTTGTCTCTATGCCCTGTAATATAACATGTGAGCCACAATATGTTTCAGGAGACCAGGGTAAAGCATCAGTAATGATTACTGACTGTGCCGCCCCAGTGTCTCGTAAGATTTTAATTGGCTTTTGATCAGCTTGTTCTCCAGTTAAGGAAACACAACCGGTAGAGATAAACGGAGCATAAACAGGATCCGGTTTCTCAAATGCTGAATCAAGAACTCGGGCCAACGGACGAGCCAAAGACTTGACTAAACCCAAACTTTTCCTTTTTGGGGACGGTGACTGGGACTGTTTCGGTTTATTTTTCAAAACTGGGCAATCCGCAATCACGTGACCCTTTTGGTGACAGTAAAAACATTCACGGATTTCATGAAAAGGCTTGTCAGAGGAAAAGCGACCTGAACGAGGCACTGATGACGTAATCAGTCTACCGTCAAAACGAGGTGCACCAAAGACAGTCTTGTGTGTCAAAGCGTACTCATCTGCCAACACTGCTGCCTGGGCTAATGTCACCACTTTCTGTTCATTTAAATGAACTACAATTCTATCAGGGAGGTTGCTTTTAAAATCCTCCAACAGCATCAACTCCCGAATATCAGCAAAGGTGTTAGCTTTGCTGGCTGAACACCATCGATTAAACAGAGACTCTTTGTCCCTAGCAAACTCAACAAAAGTACGGTGAGAGGGTTTCTTGTGGTTCCTGAAGCGCTGTCTATAAGCTTCAGGCACCAACTCATAAGCCCGCAACACGGTAGTTTTAACTGTTTCGTAGTGTAAACTGTCTTCCAGCGAGAGAGCAGCTACTACTTCCTGGGCTTTCCCAGACAATTTACATTGCAACAGGAGCGGCCAAACCTCAAGTGGCCAATGCAGCGCAGCGGCCACACGCTCAAACGCAGAGAAATAGGAATCAACTTCCGACTCTCGGAATGGTGGGACTAAAGCGATATTTTTACTTACATCAAAGTGGGCTTGATGATGAGCAGCTTTTGGAGTCGTAACGGAGCAAGCGTCTAGCTCCAGTTGTCGGATCCTCACCTCCTTGTCGGCTTCTATTTTCCTAATTTCAAGATCAAAATGCATTTGTCTCTCCTTATCTTTTTGCTCCATTTCTAACCGGGCCAGCCTCACCTTCAGCCTAGCGGTCCCGTCTGAACGACCTGAAGCAGAAGATAAAGGATCGAATCGAGGCAATGCAAAGGGGGTACGAGCAACCCCTTCCTTCGCCCTGTCCTCCGACTTGGCATCGGAAGGTCTACCCGTCTCCTCTCCTTGCAATGAGAGAATTCTTTCTCTTATTAATCCCTCCCTGACTAGCACCAAAAGCTCAGCCTTTAGGGCTTTCTCAGGGATAACAAATCCATAATGGTCAGCTATAGCTAAAAGGTCTACTTTTCGAAACCTCAACAAACAATCAATAGAGGGCGCTTCAATGAACTTGGAGATGGCTGAGGCAGCCATCTTGTACACAACAATCTACTGAACACACAAACTAAACAAGTCATCCAAACTCACAACCTACCATCACACCTCAATCACTAACCACAGAGAGCTCAGTGCAGCAGGGTCCGGTGGGTTTAATGGAATCCCGGATGAGCCCCCATTATGTTACGCACGCCTCTAAAAAGAGGGAACGCAACTCCCTGCTGCAACTCAACTCTCCGTGAAGCGAAAGAGGTATGGACCGTAGGTGCGAGAAAGGACGACAAAGGCAGAATTTACCGTTTACTAGGATTTATTTCCTACACGGTAATATGGGGAAAAGGGGCTGGACGGAACCAAAGGAAAGAAAGTAAATATCAAAGCTCCCCCTCTCCTATCTAACCTGCCTACCCACTTAACTTACACCACCTGGTGCCCTAACCAAAATACAGGGGGTGGTCCGCCCAGGTCTTACCTAGTGTGCCTAGACATTGAATATACTACGGGTATATGTATGCCCTCGGGCCTCTTGCCTAAGCACTCCCTAAGTGCCTTCCCCTTCCCCCCTGGGAACAAATGAAACAGAATAATTATTAACAATTTCACAAACACTCACAAACACAGGACATAGCAAAGCTGCTACCAACAACAACTAATATAGTACATACCAACACTTTCTGATACAACCAACACTATACAAAATATTCAATTCTATCTCTGATCTCTTCTCCTTCTCTCTCTAATGATCTCTCCAAAACATTCAATCTCCCTCTAATCTCTAATTTCTCTCCTCTCTCTCTAATCTCTCTCCTAAATATTCAATCTCCCTCTAATCTCTCTCCTGATCTCATCTCTTTCTCTCTCTAATGATCTCTCCAAAACATTCCTCTTTCTCTCCTGAACAGAACACTGGCTTTATATCTTCAGGTGGCAATGGTGATTAGAGTCAGCTGCTTCTTGACGAGGGGGCGGGGTCAGCTCCAATCATCAATTAGCCTGGGGTCGACCAATCATCTGGTTGGGGAGTACTTCAGGAAGCCATCTCCTGAAACACACACTCAAATACAAACTAAAACACAGAAACTGGGGAACGTAACACTCACTAAACAGAGAACATCCCTGGTCCTCCCTACTGCCTCAGATCTGGACGACTCACTAAACAGAGAACATCCCTGGTCCTCCCTACTGCCTCAGATCTGGTGGACTCACTAAACAGAGAACATCCCTGGTCCTCCCTACTGCCTCAGATCTGGAGGACTCACTAAACAGAGAACATCCCTGGTCCTCCCTACTGCCTCAGATCTGGAGGACTCACTAAACAGAGAACATCCCTGGTCATCCCTACTGCCTCTGATCTGGACGACTCACTAAACAGAGAACATCCCTGGTCCTCCCTACTGCCTCTGATCTGGAGGACTCACTAAACAGAGAACATCCCTGGTCATCCCTACTGCCTCAGATCTGGTGGACTCACTAAACAGAGAACATCCCTGGTCCTCCCTACTGCCTCAGATCTGGACGACTCACTAAACAGAGAACATCCCTGGTCCTCCCTACTGCCTCTGATCTGGAGGACTCACTAAACAGAGAACATCCCTGGTCCTCCCTTCTGCCTCTGATCTGGACGACTCACTAAACAGAGAACATCCCTGGTCCTCCCTACTGCCTCTGATCTGGAGGACTCACTAAACAGAGAACATCCCTGGTCCTCCCTACTGCCTCTGATCTGGTGGACTCACTAAACAGAGAACATCCCTGGTCCTCCCTACTGCCTCTGATCTGGACGACTCACTAAACAGAGAACATCCCTGGTCCTCCCTACTGCCTCAGATCTGGAGGACTCACTAAACAGAGAACATCCCTGGTCCTCCCTACTGCCTCTGATCTGGAAGACTCACTAAACAGAGAACATCCCTGGTCCTCCCTACTGCCTCAGATCTGGAGGACTCACTAAACAGAGAACATCCCTGGTCCTCCCTACTGCCTCTGATCTGGACGACTCACTAAACAGAGAACATCCCTGGTCCTCCCTACTGCCTCTGATCTGGACGACTCACTAAACACATGTCTGAGTGTTGGAGCATGCCCCTTCCTATCCATATATTAAACAAAACAAGAAAATTGTGCCATCTGCTTTGCCTAATATAAGGAATTTTAAATGATTTATACTTTTTTACTTTTGATACTTAAGTATATTTGAGCAATTACATTTCCTTTTGATACTTAAATATATTTAAAACTAAATACTTTTACTCCACACTCGACGTCATCCATTTGTGTACCAGGCGTGTCCGTATGGTGACTCACTTTTACTTGAGTCATTCTATATTAAGGTATCTTTTTCTCAAGTATGACAATTGGGTACTTTTTTTCACCGTTGTCTAAATAGGGAACAGAGTGCTATTTGGGATGTGTTCGAAGCGTCTTGTCATGTGTCCCCCTGAAGGATATAGGTGCGGTGGCCAAGGCGTGGTTCGACAGCCCCTACCTGTTTATAGTGAAGGTGCAGCCGCAGCAGCGTGGAGATGCCAGCGGGGGGCGCCCTGGAGCAGAGGAGGAGGAGACTAATGATGTCCCGGGAAACCTGGCCTTTATCAGTCAGTATTACCGTTTAATATGAACATAGACCTTTGACTTAGTGCTTCATCATTGAAGTGCCCCACTGTCTGCAGAGCAATGAGAAATTAACGTTGTCTGACTGCCTGTCTCTGGCTACCTGTCTCTGACTGCCTGTGTCTGCCTGCCTGTCTGTGTCTGCCTGTGTCTGTCTGTGTCTGCCTGCCTGTCTGTGTCTGACTACTTGTCTCTGACTGCCTGTCTCTGACTGCCTGTCTGACTGCCTGTCTGACTGCCTGTCTGACTGCCTGTCTGTGACTGCCTGTCTGTGTATTCACAGTGACCGTGGAGATGAAGGGACCTCGTGAATACTCCTCCCCTGCAGACTGGCCTCTTATGATGGTGTGTTTCTAGTTGTATTCGTCTCATGCACAAGTACAGTGAAATGCTTAGCTTGCAAGTCCGTCCCAACAGTGCAGTATTCAGTATCAAAATAGTGTAACTGGGAGAAAGAAATACACAGGAAATAAGAGAGACATAAAACAACAGGAGAATGTATACTGTGTCAGGTCTAGGGTCAGGTCTAGGGTCAGGTCTAGGGCCAGGTCTAGGGTCAGGTCTAGGGTCAGGGCCAGGTCTAGGGCCAGGTCTAGGGCCAGGTCTAGTGTCAGTGTCAGGTCTAGGGTCAGGTCTAGGGTCAGGTCTAGGGCCAGGTCTAGGGTCAGTGTCAGGTCTAGGGTCAGGTCTAGGTCTAGGGTCAGGTCTAGGGTCAGGTCTAGGGTCAGGTCTAGGGCCAGGTCTAGGGTCAGGTCTAGGGTCAGGTCCAGGTCTAGGGTCAGGTCTAGGGTCAGGTCCAGGTCTAGGGTCAGGTCTAGGGTCAGGGTCATATGTACAACATGCAGGGATGCTGAAGTAGCTGAATTCACACTAAAACATAATTCTAGTTTGGGGTATTGTGTGTTTGGGACAGTGACACACAATCTCAATGTAATCCATTCAGACTGCAACACAACAACATGTGTAGAAAGTCAAGGGGTGTGAATACTTTCTGAAGGCTCTGTATTATGATGGTACATGTTAGTTAGGATGGCATATTATAATGGTACATGTTAGTTAGGATGGCATATTATAATGGTACATGTTAGTTATGATGGTATATTATGATGGTACATGTTAGTTAGGATGGCATATTATAATGGTACATGTTAGTTAGGATGGCATATTATAATGGTACATGTTAGTTATGATGGTATATTATGATGGTACGTGTTAGGATGGTATATTATGATGGTACATGTTAGTTAGGATGGTATATTATGATGGTACATGTTAGTTAGGATGGCATATTATGATGGTACATGTTAGTTAGGATGGTATATTATGATGGTACATGTTAGTTAGGATGGTATATTATGATGGTACATGTTAGTTAGGATGGCATATTATAATGGTACATGTTAGTTAGGATGGCATATTATAATGGTACATGTTAGTTATGATGGTATATTATGATGGTACGTGTTAGTTAGGATGGCATATTTAATGGTACATGTTAGTTAGGATGGCATATTATAATGGTACATGTTAGTTATGATGGTATATTATGATGGTACGTGTTAGGATGGTATATTATGATGGTACATGTTAGTTAGGATGGTATATTATGATGGTACATGTTAGTTAGGATGGCATATTATAAT
>NW_024057843.1:0-83146 GCF_016432855.1 Salvelinus namaycush
AGGACTAGTCTCAGGTAACACTCCAACACTACACACAGTATTATATACAGGACTAGTCTCAGGTAACACCTCCAACACTACAACACAGTATTATATACAGGACTAGTCTCAGGTAACACCTCCAACACTACAACACAGTATTATATACAGGACTAGTCTCAGGTAACACCTCCAACACTACAATACAGTATTATATACAGGACTAGTCTCAGGTAACACCTCCAACACTACAATACAGTATATATACAGGACTAGTCTCAGGTAACACCTCCAACACTACAATACAGTATTATATACAGGACTAGTCTCAGGTAAACCTCCAACACTACAAACAGTATTATATACAGGACTAGTCTCAGGTAACACCTCCAACACTACAATACAGTATTATATACAGGACTAGTCTCAGGTAACACCTCCAACACTACAATACAGTATTATATACAGGACTAGTCTCAGATAACACCTCCACCACTACAATACAGTATTATATACAGGACTAGTCTCAGCTAACACTACAACACAGTATTATATACAGACTAGTCTCAGGTAACACCTCCAACACTACAACACAGTATATATACAGGACTAGTCTCAGGTAACACTCCAACACTACAACACAGTATTATATACAGGACTAGTCTCAGATAACACCTCCAACACTACAACACAGTATTATATACAGGACTAGTCTCAGGTAACACCTCCAACACTACAATACAGTATTATATACAGGACTAGTCTCAGGTAACACCTCCAACACTACAATACAGTATTATATACAGGACTAGTCTCAGGTAACACCTCCAACACTACAACACAGTATTATATACAGGACTAGTCTCAGATAACATCTCCACCACTACAATACAGTATTATATACAGACTAGTCTCAGGTAACACCTCCAACACTACAACACAGTATTATATACAGGACTAGTCTCAGGTAACACCTCCAACACTACAATACAGTATTATATACAGGACTAGTCTCAGGTAACACCTCCAACACTACAACACAGTATTATATACAGGACTAGTCTCAGGTAACACCTCCAACACTACAATACAGTATTATATACAGGACTAGTCCTCAGGTAACACCTCCAACATTACAACACAGTATTATATACAGGGACTAGTCTCAGGTAACACCTCCAACACAGTATTATATACAGGACTAGTCTCAAGGTAACACCTCCAACACTACAACACAGTATTATATACAGGACTAGTCTCAGGTAACACCTCCAACACTACAACACAGTATTATATACAGGACTAGTCTCAGATAACACCTCCAACACTACAACACAGTATTATATACAGGACTAGTCTCAGGTAACACCTCCAACACTACAATACAGTATTATATACAGGACTAGTCTCAGATAACACCTCCACCACTACAATACAGTATTATATACAGGACTAGTCTCAGGTAACACCTCCAACACTACAATACAGTATTATATACAGGACTAGTCTCAGGTAACACCTCCAACACTACAACACAGTATTATATACAGGACTAGTCTCAGGTAACACCTCCAACACTACAACACAGTATTATATACAGGACTAGTCTCAGGTAACACCTCCAACACTACAACACAGTATTATATACAGGACTAGTCTCAGGTAACACCTCCAACACTACAATACAGTATTATATACAGGACTAGTCTCAGGTAACACCTCCAACACTACAATACAGTATTATATACAGGACTAGTCTCAGGTAACACCTCCAACACTACAATACAGTATTATATACAGGACTAGTCTCAGGTAACACCTCCAACACTACAACACAGTATTATATACAGGACTAGTCTCAGGTAACACCTCCAACACTACAATACAGTATTATATACAGGACTAGTCTCAGGTAACACCTCCAACACTACAATACAGTATTATATACAGGACTAGTCTCAGATAACACCTCCACCACTACAATACAGTATTATATACAGGACTAGTCTCAGGTAACACTACAACACAGTATTATATACAGGACTAGTCTCAGGTAACACCTCCAACACTACAACACAGTATTATATACAGGACTAGTCTCAGGTAACACCTCCACCACTACAACACAGTATTATATACAGGACTAGTCTCAGATAACACCTCCAACACTACAACACAGTATTATATACAGGACTAGTCTCAGGTAACACCTCCAACACTACAATACAGTATTATATACAGGACTAGTCTCAGGTAACACCTCCAACACTACAATACAGTATTATATACAGGACTAGTCTCAGGTAACACCTCCAACACTACAACACAGTATTATATACAGGACTAGTCTCAGATAACACCTCCACCACTACAATACAGTATTATATACAGGACTAGTCTCAGGTAACACCTCCATCACTACAATACAGTATTATATACAGGACTAGTCTCAGGTAACACCTCCAACACTACAACACAGTATTATATACAGGACTAGTCTCAGGTAACACCTCCACCACTACAACACAGTATTATATACAGGACTAGTCTCAGGTAACACCTCCAACACTACAATACAGTATTATATACAGGACTAGTCTCAGGTAACACCTCCAACACTACAACACAGTATTATATACAGGACTAGTCTCAGATAACACCTCCACCACTACAATACAGTATTATATACAGGACTAGTCTCAGGTAACACCTCCATCACTACAATACAGTATTATATACAGGACTAGTCTCAGGTAACACCTCCAACACTACAACACAGTATTATATACAGGACTAGTCTCAGGTAACACCTCCAACACTACAACACAGTATTATATACAGGACTAGTCTCAGGTAACACCTCCAACACTACAATACAGTATTATATACAGGACTAGTCTCAGGTAACACCTCCAACACTACAACACAGTATTATATACAGGACTAGTCTCAGGTAACACCTCCAACACTACAATACAGTATTATATACAGGACTAGTCTCAGGTAACACCTCCAACACTACAACACAGTATTATATACAGGACTAGTCTCAGGTAACACCTCCAACACTACAACACAGTATTATATACAGGACTAGTCTCAGGTAACACTACAACACAGTATTATATACAGGACTAGTCTCAGGTAACACCTCCAACACTACAACACAGTATTATATACAGGACTAGTCTCAGGTAACACCTCCAACACTACAACACAGTATTATATACAGGACTAGTCTCAGGTAACACCTCCATCACTACAATACAGTATTATATACAGGACTAGTCTCAGGTAACACCTCCACCACTACAATACAGTATTATATACAGGACTAGTCTCAGATAACACCTCCAACACTACAACACAGTATTATATACAGGACTAGTCTCAGGTAACACCTCCAACACTACAACACAGTATTATATACAGGACTAGTCTCAGGTAACACCTCCAACACTACAACACAGTATTATATACAGGACTAGTCTCAGATAACACTACAATACAGTATTATATACAGGACTAGTCTCAGGTAACACCTCCAACACTACAACACAGTATTATATACAGGACTAGTCTCAGGTAACACTACAACACAGTATTATATACAGGACTAGTCTCAGGTAACACCTCCAACACTACAACACAGTATTATATACAGGACTAGTCTCAGGTAACACTACAACACAGTATTATATACAGGACTAGTCTCAGGTAACACCTCCACCACTACAATACAGTATTATATACAGGACTAGTCTCAGGTAACACCTCCAACACTACAACACAGTATTATATACAGGACTAGTCTCAGGTAACACCTCCAACACTACAACACAGTATTATATACAGGACTAGTCTCAGGTAACACCTCCAACACTACAACACAGTATTATATACAGGACTAGTCTCAGGTAACACCTCCAACACTACAACACAGTATTATATACAGGACTAGTCTCAGGTAACACCTCCAACACTACAATACAGTATTATATACAGGACTAGTCTCAGGTAACACTACAACACAGTATTATATACAGGACTAGTCTCAGATAACACCTCCAACACTACAACACAGTATTATATACAGGACTAGTCTCAGGTAACACTACAACACAGTATTATATACAGGACTAGTCTCAGATAACACCTCCAACACTACAACACAGTATTATATACAGGACTAGTCTCAGGTAACACCTCCAACACTACAACACAGTATTATTTCATCAGAGATGTTCTGACTGGGTTGTATTCACTTGAGCAATGATCTTTTTTTTTTCTAGGAATAATGACTATGAGCGTTTTGTTATGGGAGGTGTCCATGTATTCTCCCGCTTTGTTGAAGTCCATTTTCTCCTGTTTGGTGAAAAGTGTTTACAACCCTCATGTCCTTTCCCATGTCAGAGCTGCTGCAGTGCATGCTGGGTGGGATGCAGAGCCACCTGGACAGCAGCTTAGTGGCATGGTGGTGTGGGAGTGTCTCCACTCCTGCAAGGATCAATAGTCTGAACCCAAGGTTTGGGGTGCATCTCAATAGTCTGAACCCAAGGTTTGGGGTGCATCTCAATAGTCTGAACCCAAGGTTTGGGGTGCATCTCAATAGTCTGAACCCAAGGTTTGGGGTGCATCTCAATAGTCTGAACCCGAGGTTTGGGGTGCATCTCAATAGTCTGAACCCAAGGTTTGGGGTGCATCTCAATAGTCTGAACCCATGGTTTGGGGTGCATCTCAATAGTCTGAACCCAAGGTTTGGGGTGCATCTCAATAGTCTGAACCCAATGTTATGGGTGCATCTCAATAGTCTGAACCCATGGTTTGGGGTGCATCTCAATAGTCTGAACCCAATGTTATGGGTGCATCTCAATAGTCTGAACCCAAGGTTTGGGGTGCATCTCAATAGTCTGAACCCGAGGTTTGGGGTGCATCTCAATAGTCTGAACCCATGGTTTGGAGTGCATCTCAATAGTCTGAACCCATGGTTTGGGGTGCATCTCAATAGTCTGAACCCATGGTTTGGGGTGCATCTCAATAGTCTAAACCCATGGTTTGGGGTGCATCTCAATAGTCTGATCTGACTCACTGTCACTATATTCTGTTCTCTCCTCATACTGAACAGAATGAACTGGACGGGTGAAAACAAATACCCTAGTGCTTTCACCTATCTGCTGTTCAGATCAGTGACAATGAAAGAAAGGAGATAGAGGAAGCCACTGTAGACTATTGAGATGCACCCCTACAGTAGGCTATGGCTGCCTTGTCTATGTTTCCTGTGTTAGGACAAGGGTGTGTGTTCAGTGTTTCTTTCCCACAGGATGAGTAGATCAAGGAGCTGCTCTCACTGATGACTCCACCGTCTGATGAAGAAACAGAGCCGCTTGATGACAGATCGGATCTTCCTCAAGAGGTCGAAGGGCAGATTGTACCTTCTCAGGTAGTACCATCCCAGGCTGCTTCAGTGGCATGAAATCAGGAGCTGAACCAGACTCAGAACTGGATAGGTAAGAGATAGCAGTATCAGAATCAAACCAGGCTCAGAGCTGGATAGGTAAGAGATAGCAGTATCAGAATCAAACCAGGCTCAGAGCTGGATAGGTAAGAGATAGCAGTATCAGAATCAAACCAGGCTCAGAGCTGGATAGGTAAGAGATAGCAGTATCAGAATCAAACCAGGCTCAGAGCTGGATAGGTAAGAGATAGCAGTATCAGAATCAAACCAGGCTCAGAGCTGGATAGGTAAGAGATAGCAGTATCAGAATCAAACCAGACTCAGAGCTGGATAGGTAGGAGATAGCAGTATCAGAATCAAACCAGGCTCAGAGCTGGATAGGTAAGAGATAGCAGTATCAGAATCAAACCAGGCTCAGAGCTGGATAGGTAAGAGATAGCAGTATCAGAATCAAACCAGACTCAGAGCTGGATAGGTAGGAGATAGCAGTATCAGAATCAAACCAGGCTCAGAGCTGGATAGGTAAGAGATAGCAGTATCAGAATCAAACCAGGCTCAGAGCTGGATAGGTAAGAGATAGCAGTATCAGAATCAAACCAGGCTCAGAGCTGGATAGGTAAGAGATAGCAGTATCAGAATCAAACCAGACTCAGAGCTGGATAGGTAAGAGATAGCAGTATCAGAATCAAACCAGGCTCAGAGCTGGATAGGTAAGAGATAGCAGTATCAGAATCAAACCAGGCTCAGAGCTGGATAGGTAAGAGATAGCAGTATCAGAATCAAACCAGGCTCAGAGCTGGATAGGTAAGAGATAGCAGTATCAGAATCAAACCAGGCTCAGAGCTGGATAGGTAAGAGATAGCAGTATCAGAATCAAACCAGGCTCAGAGCTGGATAGGTAAGAGATAGCAGTATCATAATCAAACCAGGCTCAGAACTGGATAGGTAAGAGATAGCAGTATCAGAATCAAACCAGGCTCAGAGCTGGATAGGTAAGAGATAGCAGTATCAGAATCAAACCAGGCTCAGAGCTGGATAGGTAAGAGATAGCAGTATCAGAATCAAACCAGGCTCAGAGCTGGATAGGTAAGAGATAGCAGTATCAGAATCAAACCAGGCTCAGAGCTGGATAGGTAAGAGATAGCAGTATCAGAATCAAACCAGACTCAGAGCTGGATAGGTAAGAGATAGCAGTATCAGAATCAAACCAGACTCAGAGCTGGATAGGTAAGAGATAGCAGTATCAGAATCAAACCAGACTCAGAGCTGGATAGGTAAGAGATAGCAGTATCAGAATCAAACCAGACTCGGAGCTGGATAGGTAAGAGATAGCAGTATCAGAATCAAACCAGGCTCAGAGCTGGATAGGTAAGAGATAGCAGTATCAGAATCAAACCAGACTCAGAGCTGGATAGGTAAGAGATAGCAGTATCAGAATCAAACCAGGCTCAGAGCTGGATAGGTAAGAGATAGCAGTATCAGAATCAAACCAGGCTCAGAGCTGGATAGGTAAGAGATAGCAGTATCAGAATCAAACCAGGCTCAGAGCTGGATAGGTAAGAGATAGCAGTATCATAATCAAACCAGGCTCAGAACTGGATAGGTAAGAGATAGCAGTATCAGAATCAAACCAGGCTCAGAGCTGGATAGGTAAGAGATAGCAGTATCAGAATCAAACCAGACTCGGAGCTGGATAGGTAAGAGATAGCAGTATCAGAATCAAACCAGGCTCAGAGCTGGATAGGTAAGAGATAGCAGTATCAGAATCAAACCAGACTCAGAGCTGGATAGGTAAGAGATAGCAGTATCAGAATCAAACCAGGCTCAGAGCTGGATAGGTAAGAGATAGCAGTATCAGAATCAAACCAGGCTCAGAGCTGGATAGGTAAGAGATAGCAGTATCAGAATCAAACCAGGCTCAGAGCTGGATAGGTAAGAGATAGCAGTATCAGAATCAAACCAGGCTCAGAGCTGGATAGGTAAGAGATAGCAGTATCAGAATCAAACCAGGCTCAGAGCTGGAGAGGTAAGAGATAGCAACATTAAAAATCAAACCAGACTTTCGGGCATCAAGATCTAATACAACTTGGAGTGATCGGATGAAAGACGTTGCATTTAAGTGTCAGGTGTAACTGAGACCATAGATGCAACATATTCTTTACTTTAAGGGTTTTATATAATATAACTAAATGTTTCTTTCTGTGTTGCAGGGGAAGTCGAGAAAGGGAATGGCAAAGACCACAGAACATGACATGAGAACAGCTCAAGCATGCCCCTGGTCGAGCCGGGGGTGGTAGACCACTGTAGTCTACCCTGGGTGGTGTTTACCACTGTAGTCTACCATGGGGGGTGGTGTTTACCACTGTAGTCTACCATATGGTGGTGTTTACCACTGTAGTCTACCATGGGTGGTGTTTAACACTGAAGTCTACCATGGGGGGGGTGGTGTTTACCACTGTAATCTACCATGGGTGGTGTTTAACACTGAAGTCTACCATGGGGGGGGGTGGTGTTTACCACTGTGGTCTACCATGGGTGGTGTTTACCACTGTAGTCTACCATGGGGTGGTGTTTACCACTGTAGTCTACCATGGGTGGTGTTTACGACTGTAGTCTACCATGGGTGGTGTTTACCACTGTAGTCTACCATGGGGTGGGTGGAGTGTACCACTGTGGTCTACCATGGGTGGTGTTTACGACTGTAGTCTACCATGGGTGGTGTTTACCACTGTGGTCTACCATGGGTGGTGTTTACCACTGTAGTCTACCATGGGTGGTGTTTACCACTGTAGTCTACCATGGGTGGTGTGTACCACTGTAATCTACCATGGGTGGTGTTTACCACTGTAACCTACCATGGGTGGTGTTTACCACTGTAGTCTACCATGGGGGGTGGTGTTTACCACTGTAGTCTACCATGGGTGGTGTTTACCACTGTAGTCTACCATGGGGTGGTGTGTACCACTGTAACCAACCATGGGTGGTGTTTACCACTGTAGTCTACCATGGGGGGGGGGTGTTTACGACTGTAGTCTACCATGGGTGGTGTTTACCACTGTAGTCTACCATGGGTGATGTTTACCACTGTAGTCTACTGTGGGTGGTGTTTACCACTGTAGCCTACCGTGGGTGGTGTTTACCACTATAGCCTACCGTGGGTGGTGTGTACCACTGTAGTCTACCATAACCACTCAGTGTAGACAGACACTACACTGTACTATACTCTGGGGTCACTTTAAACTGTGTGTCTGTCTGTGTGTGTGTGTGTGTGTGTGTGTGTGTGTGTGTGTGTGTGTGTGTGTGTGTGTGTGTGTGTGTGTGTGTGTGTGTGTGTGTGTGTGCGTGCCTGTGTGTGTGTGTGTGTGTGTGTGTGTGTGTGTGTGTGTGTGTGTGTGTGTGTGTAGATCATGTCAGTGAGCTCACAGTCCACCATCACTGCCATCAGGAACAAATAAAAACATCTGACACGAAGCGGCAGAGCTACGAACCCGGTAGTGTAGAATATGGAAATCAAAGTCCTACAATACATGGGTTTCATATGGCACTACGATTCGAGCTAGCCGATGCACTACAGACACAGCTACACCCATAATAACCTCATCGACTCACGTTTACCGTTCAGTTTGTACCGACGGTGATGATGAACCAGGTTTTCTGAGCAAACACCTGGATGAATGCTTGACTGTGTGATTTTCTGCTTTTCTGAGGACACTCTGTGGCTGTTCTGTGGCTGTTCTGTGGCTGTTCTGTGGCTGTTCTGTGGCTGTTCTGTGGCTGTTCTGCGGCTGTTCTGCGGCTGTTCTGTGGCTGTTCTGTGGCTGTTCTGTGGCTGTTCTGTGGCCGTACCCATCAAAATGACAGCTGTTCCATTGTATTATGCCAAGTCACCTTTTTTGTTGTTGCCCAAAAGCAAAGATAATTTAGATATAAAAATAGTGTATTGTTCTCTACTGTTACTTTTAAAGAGGTACTTAACAGTAGTTGCCATAGAAACACCTAGATATAGTGAGGATGATATTTTTTAGTAGAGTATTGATTATTAGATTCCATGTATCGCCTTACTGACGTAAACTCACTCAGTCTACAAGCCATCAGACCGCTGAACACTTGAAACGGACTGACCAGCTGCTCTGACTCACACACACACACACACACACACACACACACACACACACACACACACACACACACACGCACACACTTACTCACACCCAAACAGACATCCACATCCACGCACACACTCAATCACTCACTCAATGACCAGTTTATTAGGTACACCATCTAGTTCTGGGTTTGGACCCACTTTGCCTCCAGAACAGCCTGAATTATTCGGGGGGTTGATTCTTCAAGTCGTAAACATTCCACAGGGATGTTGGTCTATGCGATGGCGTCATGCATTTGGCGCCAAATCCTGACTGTGCCATCAGCATAGTGCAACAGGAACCAGGCTATGTTTTTCCACTCCTCAATTGTCCAGTGTTGACAAGCGCCAACGTGTTGTGCGTCCCCGAGATGCCCTTCTGCACACCACTGTTGTACTGCCCCATTGTTTGTCTGTTTATGGCCCGTCTGTTAGCACGATTCATGCTATTCTCCATCGACTTCGCTCATCAACAAGCTGTTTTCGCCGACAGGCCTGCCGCTGACTGGATGATGTTTTGTTTGTCGCACCATTCTCTGTAAACCCTTAGACATTGTCGTGCGTGAAAAGCCCAGGAGGCCGGACGTTTCTGAGATACTGGGACTGGAGCGTCTAGCACCGACGATCTTATAACACACTCAAATTCGGTCACTCGTTCTGTCCATTCTAACGTTCAATCGAACAGTAACTGAATGCCTCGATGCCTGTCTGCCTGCTTTGTATAATAAGCCACGTGACTCACTGTCTGTATGACCGATCTATTTTCAGGAACGTGGGGGGGGGGTGTACCTAATAAACTGTCCGGTGTGCTACACACACATCACAACTGCAGCTACCAGACTTATTTACTATTGCTAATACCGCACAATGTAAACACTTGCCACCCAATTCCCCCCTTGCCTGAAACGTGTGTAGGTACCTTCCTGGTTTATACTTATGATAAAAATGTTCGTTCTATTTTACTGAGACATTCACTCTATGTTCCTATTCTTATCATGTATTAGTTCTTATTGTTGCTGCGTTGTCCAGAAGGAACCTGAAAGTGAGCATTTCGTTGGACGATGTCAACCGTTGTGTATCCTGTACGTGCGACATAATAAAACATGAAACTGAAACTCGAAACTTCGATTTCGTATAATTGTTTTCATCTATTTTCCATTACAATATCCTGCTATGCTGTCTCCTCGACCATCTCAAGATAATCAAGGGATCGTTCTGCCAGTAAGCCATTAACAAAATGACACCAGCGCCAACAGTCTAATTCTCAGCCTTAAGGCAAGTCCTCAATTGATTCTGTCACTTCCAATGCTCTCAGTTTCTGCTACAGGGGAACAACAGCAGTTTCTATTCAAATGAATCTCAGTATGTGTTGGTGCTCTACACAGTGAGATGTGAGTCAAAGTCAGAGTGTGTGTGCGTGTGCGTGTGCGTGTGTGTGTGTGTGTGTGTGTGTGTGTTTGTTTGTTTGTTTCAGAGAAGTCTCTATGCCTCTGTGTTTATGATGTATGAAATAAGAACAATCTACTTTGGATCAGAGACTTTGACCTTATTGGATGTATCCCAAATGGCCCCCTATCCTGTATGTAGTCCACTTCTTTGGCATGGCCCTGGCCTAAAGTAGTGCCCTACGTAGGGAATAGGGTGCCATAGGGCCCTGGTCAAAAGTAGTGCACTACGTAGGGAATAGGGTGCCATAGGGCCCTGTTCAAAAGTAGTGCACTACGTAGGGAATAGGGTGCCATAGGGCTCTGGTCAAAAGTAGTGCACTACATAGGGAATAGAGTGCCATTTGGGTCACACCCCTTGTGTTTTCCCAGATGAAAGCATCTATCTCCAAAATAACGGTTCGGTTCTCCTGATATTGAAGCTAGCTGTCACTTTTCACTGTGATGTGATAGCTGAGCCATAACCCCGCTGGCTGGCATGATAGGAAGACGACAGGGTGAGATAGTTATGTTATCGTATATTAGAAATGACAGACACACCCTGATCTGTTTCACCTGTCTTGTGATTGTTTCCAACCACCACCAGGTGTCTCCCATTACGTGTATTTATACCTGCATTATCTGTTTGTCTGTTGCCAGTTTGTCTTGTCCCGTCAACTCGTACTATCCGCCTCCTGTGTCTGCATCTGGGTCTTAGCCTGAGCCGTGATAATACGAACTGGCCATGACTGACCCAGCAGACTCGGACCAGCTCCGCAACGCTGTCTCCTTCCAAGGAGCCACCATTGGAAGACACGAGGAGTTACTGCAAAGTCGTGAGAACCTACGCTGGAGATTCTGGAGCCTGTCGGGTGTTTCTCTCTCAGTGCTCCCTCATCTTTGAGCTTCAGCCTTCTTCGTTCCCCCTCGGACCGCTCAAAGACAGCGTACTTGATAACGCTGATGTCCGGGAGGGCACTAGCCCGGGCTATGGCGGTGTGGGAGCAACAATCCACTGTTTGCCTCAGTCTGGAGGAGTTTGTGGCAGAGGCCCCCATGGCTGTTCGTAAGCTGCTCCAACTACGTCAAGACTCCCGTAGTGTGGCAGACTACACGGTGGATTTTCGCAAATTGGCGGCTGAGAGTACGTAGGACCTGGAAGCCCTGTTCGACATGTACCTTCACGGTTTATAGGAGGTGATTAAAGACTAGCTCGCAGCGTGGGAGCTGCCCCTGGACCTCAACTCCCGGACTCTGCCCGTGCTCCGGTCCTAGAATGGGCACACTCCTCGAGACTCACCTGTCAATCTGGCTCCCGTCGGAACTTGGCTTTCGTCCGACAACATTTTTGGTGGCCCACCATGGTCCCTGACATCTCCGCGTTCGTTGCCGCCTGCACTCTGTGTGTGCAGAACAGGACTCCGCAGCAAGCTCCAGCTGGCTTCCTTGTTCCTCACCGCCCCTGGTCCCAAATATCCTTGGACTTTGTCACGGGTTTCCCTCCATCAGATGGTAACACCACCATCCTCACGGTGGTTTTCCAAAGCCATTTTATCTCCCTTCCTAAGTTGCCCTCAGCTAAGGAGACGGCCCAGCTCATGGTGCAGCACGTCTTCCGGATCCATGGACTTCCGGTCGACATGGTCTCCGATCACGGTCCTCAGTTCTCATCCCGGTTATGGAAGGCTTTCTGCACCCTCATTGGGTCGTCGGCCAGCCTGTCCTCTGGTTTTCATCCCCAGTCTAGCGGCCAATCGGAGTGAGCCAATCAGGACCAGGAGACGACTCTTCGTTGCCTCATCTCCACCAATCCCACCACCAGGGAGCCAGCAACTCATGTGGGTGGGATATGCCTGCAACACTCTTCTCTGCTCTGCTACTGGTCTCTTGCCTTTTTAGAGTGTTCCCTGGGATATCAGCCTCCACTCTTCCCTGCTCTGCTACTGGTCTCTTGCCTTTTTAGAGTGTTCCCTGGGATATCAGCCTCCACTCTTCCCTGCTCTGCTACTGGTCTCTTGCCTTTTTAGAGTGTTCCCTGGGATATCAGCCTCCACTCTTCCCTGCTCTGCTACTGGTCTCTTGCCTTTTTAGAGTGTTCCCTGGGATATCAGCCTCCACTCTTCCCTGCTCTGCTACTGGTCTCTTGCCTTTTTAGAGTGTTCCCTGGGATATCAGCCTCCACTCTTCCCTGCTCTGCTACTGCTACAGGCTCAGAGCTGGATAGGTAAGAGATAGCAGTATCAGAATCAAACCAGGCTCAGAGCTGGATAGGTAAGAGATAGCAGTATCAGAATCAAACCAGGCTCAGAGCTGGATAGGTAAGAGATAGCAGTATCAGAATCAAACCAGGCTCAGAGCTGGAGAGGTAAGAGATAGCAACATTAAAAATCAAACCAGACTTTCGGGCATCAAGATCTAATACAACTTGGAGTGATCGGATGAAAGACGTTGCATTTAAGTGTCAGGTGTAACTGAGACCATAGATGCAACATATTCTTTACTTTAAGGGTTTTATATAATATAACTAAATGTTTCTTTCTGTGTTGCAGGGGAAGTCGAGAAAGGGAATGGCAAAGACCACAGAACATGACATGAGAACAGCTCAAGCATGCCCCTGGTCGAGCCGGGGGTGGTAGACCACTGTAGTCTACCATGGGGTGGTGTTTACCACTGTAGTCTACCATATGGTGGTGTTTACCACTGTAGTCTACCATGGGGTGGTGTTTAACACTGAAGTCTACCATGGGTGGTGTTTAACACTGAAGTCTACCATGGGGGGGGGTGGTGTTTACCACTGTAGTCTACCATATGGTGGTGTTTAACACTGAAGTCTACCATGGGGGGGGGTGGTGTTTACCACTGTGGTCTACCATGGGTGGTGTTTACCACTGTAGTCTACCATGGGGTGGTGTTTAACACTGTAGTCTACCATGGGTGGTGTTTACGACTGTAGTCTACCATGGGTGGTGTTTACCACTGTAGTCTACCATGGGGTGGGTGGAGTGTACCACTGTGGTCTACCATGGGTGGTGTTTACGACTGTAGTCTACCATGGGTGGTGTTTACCACTGTGGTCTACCATGGGTGGTGTTTACCACTGTAGTCTACCATGGGTGGTGTTTACCACTGTAGTCTACCATGGGTGGTGTGTACCACTGTAATCTACCATGGGTGGTGTTTACCACTGTAACCTACCATGGGTGGTGTTTACCACTGTAGTTTACCATGGGGGGTGGTGTTTACCACTGTAGTCTACCATGGGTGGTGTTTACCACTGTAGTCTACCATGGGGTGGTGTGTACCACTGTAACCAACCATGGGTGGTGTTTACCACTGTAGTCTACCATGGGGGGGGGGTGTTTACGACTGTAGTCTACCATGGGTGGTGTTTACCACTGTAGTCTACCATGGGTGGTGTTTACCACTGTAGCCTACCGTGGGTGGTGTTTACCACTATAGCCTACCGTGGGTGGTGTTTACCACTATAGCCTGCCATGGGTGGTGTGTACCACTGTAGTCTACCATAACCACTCAGTGTAGAGAGACACTACACTGTACTATACTCTGGGGTCACTTTAAACTGTGTGTCTGTCTGTGTGTGTGTGTGTGTGTGTGTGTGTGTGTGTGTGTGTGTGTGTGTGTGTGTGTGTGTGTGTGTGTGTGTGTGTGTGTGTGCGTGCCTGTGTGTGTGTGTGTGTGTGTGTGTGTGTGTGTGTGTGTGTGTGTGTGTGTGTGTAGATCATGTCAGTGAGCTCACAGTCCACCATCACTGCCATCAGGAACAAATAAAAACATCTGACACGAAGCGGCAGAGCTACGAACCCGGTAGTGTAGAATATGGAAATCAAAGTCCTACAATACATGGGTTTCATATGGCACTACGATTCGAGCTAGCCGATGCACTACAGACACAGCTACACCCATAATAACCTCATCGACTCACGTTTACCGTTCAGTTTGTACCGACGGTGATGATGAACCAGGTTTTCTGAGCAAACACCTGGATGAATGCTTGACTGTGTGATTTTCTGCTTTTCTGAGGACACTCTGTGGCTGTTCTGTGGCTGTTCTGTGGCTGTTCTGTGGCTGTTCTGTGGCTGTTCTGTGGCTGTTCTGCGGCTGTTCTGCGGCTGTTCTGTGGCTGTTCTGTGGCTGTTCTGTGGCTGTTCTGTGGCTGTTCTGTGGCCGTACCCATCAAAATGACAGCTGTTCCATTGTATTATGCCAAGTCACCTTTTTTGTTGTTGCCCAAAAGCAAAGATAATTTAGATATAAAAATAGTGTATTGTTCTCTACTGTTACTTTTAAAGAGGTACTTAACAGTAGTTGCCATAGAAACACCTAGATATAGTGAGGATGATATTTTTTAGTAGAGTATTGATTATTAGATTCCATGTATCGCCTTACTGACGTAAACTCACTCAGTCTACAAGCCATCAGACCGCTGAACACTTGAAACGGACTGACCAGCTGCTCTGACTCACACACACACACACACACACACACACACACACACACACACACACACACACACACGCACACACTTACTCACACCCAAACAGACATCCACATCCACGCACACACTCAATCACTCACTCAATGACCAGTTTATTAGGTACACCATCTAGTTCTGGGTTTGGACCCACTTTGCCTCCAGAACAGCCTGAATTATTCGGGGGGTTGATTCTTCAAGTCGTAAACATTCCACAGGGATGTTGGTCTATGCGATGGCGTCATGCATTTGGCGCCAAATCCTGACTGTGCCATCAGCATAGTGCAACAGGAACCAGGCTATGTTTTTCCACTCCTCAATTGTCCAGTGTTGACAAGCGCCAACGTGTTGTGCGTCCCCGAGATGCCCTTCTGCACACCACTGTTGTACTGCCCCATTGTTTGTCTGTTTATGGCCCGTCTGTTAGCACGATTCATGCTATTCTCCATCGACTTCGCTCATCAACAAGCTGTTTTCGCCGACAGGCCTGCCGCTGACTGGATGATGTTTTGTTTGTCGCACCATTCTCTGTAAACCCTTAGACATTGTCGTGCGTGAAAAGCCCAGGAGGCCGGACGTTTCTGAGATACTGGGACTGGAGCGTCTAGCACCGACGATCTTATAACACACTCAAATTCGGTCACTCGTTCTGTCCATTCTAACGTTCAATCGAACAGTAACTGAATGCCTCGATGCCTGTCTGCCTGCTTTGTATAATAAGCCACGTGACTCACTGTCTGTATGACCGATCTATTTTCAGGAACGTGGGGGGGGGGTGTACCTAATAAACTGTCCGGTGTGCTACACACACATCACAACTGCAGCTACCAGACTTATTTACTATTGCTAATACCGCACAATGTAAACACTTGCCACCCAATTCCCCCCTTGCCTGAAACGTGTGTAGGTACCTTCCTGGTTTATACTTATGATAAAAATGTTCGTTCTATTTTACTGAGACATTCACTCTATGTTCCTATTCTTATCATGTATTAGTTCTTATTGTTGCTGCGTTGTCCAGAAGGAACCTGAAAGTGAGCATTTCGTTGGACGATGTCAACCGTTGTGTATCCTGTACGTGCGACATAATAAAACATGAAACTGAAACTCGAAACTTCGATTTCGTATAATTGTTTTCATCTATTTTCCATTACAATATCCTGCTATGCTGTCTCCTCGACCATCTCAAGATAATCAAGGGATCGTTCTGCCAGTAAGCCATTAACAAAATGACACCAGCGCCAACAGTCTAATTCTCAGCCTTAAGGCAAGTCCTCAATTGATTCTGTCACTTCCAATGCTCTCAGTTTCTGCTACAGGGGAACAACAGCAGTTTCTATTCAAATGAATCTCAGTATGTGTTGGTGCTCTACACAGTGAGATGTGAGTCAAAGTCAGAGTGTGTGTGCGTGTGCGTGTGCGTGTGTGTGTGTGTGCGTGTGTGTGTGTGTGTGTGTGTGTGTGTGTGTGTGTGTGTGTGTGTTTGTTTGTTTGTTTCAGAGAAGTCTCTATGCCTCTGTGTTTATGATGTATGAAATAAGAACAATCTACTTTGGATCAGAGACTTTGACCTTATTGGATGTATCCCAAATGGCCCCCTATCCTGTATGTAGTCCACTTCTTTGGCATGGCCCTGGCCTAAAGTAGTGCCCTACGTAGGGAATAGGGTGCCATAGGGCCCTGGTCAAAAGTAGTGCACTACGTGGGGAATAGGGTGCCATAGGGCCCTGGTTGAAAGTAGTGCACTACATAGTGAATAGAGTGCCATAGGGCTCTGGTTGAAAGTAGTGCACTACATAGTGAATAGAGTGCCATTTGGGTCACACCCCTTGTGTTTTCCCAGATGAAAGCATCTATCTCCAAAATAACGGTTCGGTTCTCCTGATATTGAAGCTAGCTGTCACTTTTCACTGTGATGTGATAGCTGAGCCATAACCCCGCTGGCTGGCATGATAGGAAGACGACAGGGTGAGATAGTTATGTTATCGTATATTAGAAATGACAGACACACCCTGATCTGTTTCACCTGTCTTGTGATTGTTTCCAACCACCACCAGGTGTCTCCCATTACGTGTATTTATACCTGCATTATCTGTTTGTCTGTTGCCAGTTTGTCTTGTCCCGTCAACTCGTACTATCCGCCTCCTGTGTCTGCATCTGGGTCTTAGCCTGAGCCGTGATAATACGAACTGGCCATGACTGACCCAGCAGACTCGGACCAGCTCCGCAACGCTGTCTCCTTCCAAGGAGCCACCATTGGAAGACACGAGGAGTTACTGCAAAGTCGTGAGAACCTACGCTGGAGATTCTGGAGCCTGTCGGGTGTTTCTCTCTCAGTGCTCCCTCATCTTTGAGCTTCAGCCTTCTTCGTTCCCCCTCGGACCGCTCAAAGACAGCGTACTTGATAACGCTGATGTCCGGGAGGGCACTAGCCCGGGCTATGGCGGTGTGGGAGCAACAATCCACTGTTTGCCTCAGTCTGGAGGAGTTTGTGGCAGAGGCCCCCATGGCTGTTCGTAAGCTGCTCCAACTACGTCAAGACTCCCGTAGTGTGGCAGACTACACGGTGGATTTTCGCAAATTGGCGGCTGAGAGTACGTAGGACCTGGAAGCCCTGTTCGACATGTACCTTCACGGTTTATAGGAGGTGATTAAAGACTAGCTCGCAGCGTGGGAGCTGCCCCTGGACCTCAACTCCCGGACTCTGCCCGTGCTCCGGTCCTAGAATGGGCACACTCCTCGAGACTCACCTGTCAATCTGGCTCCCGTCGGAACTTGGCTTTCGTCCGACAACATTTTTGGTGGCCCACCATGGTCCCTGACATCTCCGCGTTCGTTGCCGCCTGCACTCTGTGTGTGCAGAACAGGACTCCGCAGCAAGCTCCAGCTGGCTTCCTTGTTCCTCACCGCCCCTGGTCCCAAATATCCTTGGACTTTGTCACGGGTTTCCCTCCATCAGATGGTAACACCACCATCCTCACGGTGGTTTTCCAAAGCCATTTTATCTCCCTTCCTAAGTTGCCCTCAGCTAAGGAGACGGCCCAGCTCATGGTGCAGCACGTCTTCCGGATCCATGGACTTCCGGTCGACATGGTCTCCGATCACGGTCCTCAGTTCTCATCCCGGTTATGGAAGGCTTTCTGCACCCTCATTGGGTCGTCGGCCAGCCTGTCCTCTGGTTTTCATCCCCAGTCTAGCGGCCAATCGGAGTGAGCCAATCAGGACCAGGAGACGACTCTTCGTTGCCTCATCTCCACCAATCCCACCACCAGGGAGCCAGCAACTCATGTGGGTGGGATATGCCTGCAACACTCTTCTCTGCTCTGCTACTGGTCTCTTGCCTTTTTAGAGTGTTCCCTGGGATATCAGCCTCCACTCTTCCCTGCTCTGCTACTGGTCTCTTGCCTTTTTAGAGTGTTCCCTGGGATATCAGCCTCCACTCTTCCCTGCTCTGCTACTGGTCTCTTGCCTTTTTAGAGTGTTCCCTGGGATATCAGCCTCCACTCTTCCCTGCTCTGCTACTGGTCTCTTGCCTTTTTAGAGTGTTCCCTGGGATATCAGCCTCCACTCTTCCCTGCTCTGCTACTGGTCTCTTGCCTTTTTAGAGTGTTCCCTGGGATATCAGCCTCCACTCTTCCCTGCTCTGCTACTGGTCTCTTGCCTTTTTAGAGTGTTCCCTGGGATATCAGCCTCCACTCTTCCCTGCTCTGCTACTGGTCTCTTGCCTTTTTAGAGTGTTCCCTGGGATATCAGCCTCCACTCTTCCCTGAGCAGGAGCAAGAGGTCAGCATATCCTCTGCCCAGATCTTTGTCCGCAGCTGTTGCCGTACCTGGAATAAAGCCCGGGCCGCTCTTCTCAAGACCACCTCCAGGTCTACCGTCTTGGGCAGAGGGTATGACTTTCCACTCGCGATCTGCCCCTTCCGGAAAGAGTCCCGCAAAACTTTCCCCCTGTTTTATCGGCCTTTTCCCCATCTCTAAGGTTCCGAGGGCTCTCTATGGTCAGGGCGTGACACTATAACCCTAACCCTAAACTACATTTACATTTTATCCCGATTCAGAAAACATTTAGACAAACTTTTGTCTTAACTATTGTGATTTATTTAGATGAGGATGCATTTTTAGATCAATCGATCACTTTAGATTGCAGCAAAACTTTTCAAATCAAAATTGGATTTTGAACATGCCTGGACGCTGTCGAACATGCCTCAACGCTGTTGAACATGCCTCAATCGAACATGCCTCAACGCTGTTGAACATGCCTCAATCGAACATGCCTGAACACTGTTGAACATGCCTCAATCGAACATGCCTCAATCGAACATGCCTGAACACTGTTCAACGTGCCTCAATCGAACATGCCTCAACACTGTTGAACATGCCTCAATCGAACATGCCTGAACGCTGTTGAACATGCCTCAACGCTGTTGAACATGCCTCAACGCTGTTGAACATGCCTCAACGCTGTTAAACATGCCTCAACGCTGTTGAACATGCCTGGACGCTGTCGAACATGCCTCAACGCTGTTGAACATGCCTCAATCGAACATGCCTCAACGCTGTTGAACATGCCTCAATCGAACATGCCTGAACACTGTCGAACATGCCTCAACGCTGTTGAACATGCCTCAATCGAACATGCCTGAACACTGTCGAACATGCCTCAATCGAACATGCCTGAACACTGTCGAACATGCCTCAATCGAACATGCCTGAACACTGTTGAACATGCCTCAATCGAACATGCCTCAATCGAACATGCCTGAACACTGTTGAACATGCCTCAATCGAACATGCCTGAACACTGTTGAACATGCCTCAATCGAACATGCCTGAACACTGTCGAACATGCCTCAATCGAACATGCCTGAACACTGTTGAACATGCCTCAATCGAACATGCCTGAACACTGTTGAACATGCCTCAATCGAACATGCCTGAACGCTGTTGAACATGCCTCAATGCTGTTGAACATGCCTCAATGCTGTTGAACATGCCTCAATCGAACATGCCTGAACGCTGTCGAACATGCCTGAACACTGTCGAACATGCCTCAATCGAACATGCCTGAACACTGTCGAACATGCCTCAATCGAACATGCCTCAATCGAACATGCCTCAACGCTGTTGAACATGCCTCAATCGAACATGCCTCAACGCTGTTGAACATGCCTCAATCGAACATGCCTGAACACTGTCGAACATGCCTCAATCGAACATGCCTGAACACTGTCGAACATGCCTCAATCGAACATGCCTGAACACTGTCGAACATGCCTCAATCGAACATGCCTGAACACTGTCGAACATGCCTCAATCGAACATGCCTGAACACTGTCGAACATGCCTCAATCGAACATGCCTCAATCGAACATGCCTCAATCGAACATGCCTCAATCGAACATGCCTCAACGCTGCTGTTACTGCTTCCCTCACAATTGATCAAGTGTGAGAAATAGCACCTAAATTGTCTGGAGGGGCCTGAAGCATATGTACTTTGGACGGTGTCCATATTGATCGTGTCCCTGCTTACAAATATCTGGGCATTAGGATCGATGAAAAGCTGTCTTTTAAAAAAATAAAAGCTTATTGATGAGTTAGTTAAGAAGCTGAGAATTAAAAATGGGTTTCTTCTATAGAAACAGGTCCTGCCTCTCGCTACATAGAAAGCAGATTATTCAGTCGATGTTCCTATCAGTCCTAGACTATGTCTACATCATCTATATGAACGCAGCTGCCACTTCATTAAATCCAATAGATGCAGTGTATCATAGCACACTGCGGTTTTATTACAGGCAACAGTTTAACTACTCATCGCATGCATTCTCTACAAGAATGTCGGTTGGCCCTCTTTGATGACACGTTGTTACATAGCTATGTTTATGAAGCCCTTTTTTACGAAAACTCCCACTGTACCTAACATCGTAAAACACCATTTGTCTCGAGGCTGATATTCAGAGAGAAGACAAGGTAGAAACCACCATTTACCTCCAGGCTTCTATACAGAGAGAAGACAGGGTAGAAACCCCCATTTATCTCTAGGCTTCTATACAGAGAGAAGACAGGGTATGAGCCACAATTTACCTCTAGGCTTCTATACAGAGACAAGACAGGGTAGAAACCACCATTTACCTCTAGGCTTCTATACAGAGAGAAGACAGGGTAGAAACCACCATTTACCTCTAGGCTTCTATACAGAGACAAGACAGGGTAGAAACCACCATTTACCTCCAGGCTTCTATACAGAGACAAGACGGGGTATGAGCCACAATTTATCTCTAGGCTTCTATACAGAGACAAGACAGGGTAGAAACCGCCATCTCTAGGCTTCTATACAGAGAGAAGACAGGGTAGAAACCGCCATCTCTAGGCTTCTATACAGAGAGAAGACAGGGTAGAAACCACCATTTACCTCTAGGCTTCTATACAGAGAGAAGACAGGGTAGAAACCCCCATTTACCTCTAGGCTTCTATACAGAGAGAAGACAGGGTAGAAACCGCCATCTCTAGGCTTCTATACAGAGAGAAGACAGGGTAGAAACCGCCATCTCTAGGCTTCTATACAGAGAGAAGACAGGGTAGAAACCACCATTTATCTCTTGAATGTAGCGCACTGGAGACACCGTGAGCTCCACCGTATAACACGGTGCCTGACCAGTATGACGCTCGCCACGGTAAGCACGAGGAGTTGGCTCAGGTCTCCAACCTGACTCAGCCAATCTCCTCTTGTGCCCCCCCCCCACTGCTCAATTGAATCCCAGGCGGGCTCTGGCACTCTCCCTGGGTCGACCACCACCTCTCTACCTCCTCCCAGGTTGTCTCATACTCCTGGCCACGCTGCTTGGTCCATTGGTGGTGGGAAGTTCTGTCACGGCCGTTGTTGAAGGAAGACCAAGGTGCAGCGTGGTGAGCGTACATTTTCCTTCTTATTTCAAAATGTCTCCAACAAAACAACAAACGAAAAAAAACAACCGTGAAGGGCATTAATGCCACAAACAAAGTTAACTTCCCACACTGAAAGGAGGGAAAAGGGATACCTAAGTATGGTTCCCAATCAGAGACAACGATAGACAGCTGTCCCTGATTGAGAACAATACCCGGCCAAAACATAGAAATACAAAATCATAGAAAACAAAAACATAGAATGCCCACCCCAAATCACACCCTGACCAAACCAAATAGAGACAAAAAAAGTCTCACTAAGGTCAAGGCGTGACAGTACCAGATGATAGAGTAACAGATGATAGAGTACCGGATGATAGAGTACCAGAAGATAGAGTACCGGAAGATAGAGTACCTGAAGATAGAGTACCGGAAGATAGAGTACCGGAAGATAGAGTACCGGAAGATAGAGTACCGGAAGATAGAGTACCGGAAGATAGAGTACCGGAAGATAGAGTACCGGAAGATAGAGTACCGGAAGATAGAGTACCGGATGATAGAGTACCGGATGATAGAGTACCGGATGATAGAGTACCGGATGATAGAGTACCGGATGATAGAGTACCGGATGATAGAGTACCGGATGATAGAGTACCTGAAGATAGAGTACCAGATGATAGAGTACCTGAAGATAGAGTACCGGAAGATAGAGTACCGGAAGATAGAGTACCGGATGATAGAGTACCCGATGATAGAGTACCCGATGATAGAGTACCTGAAGATAGAGTACCGGATGATAGAGTACCGGAAGATAGAGTACCGGAAGATAGAGTACCCGATGATAGAGTACCGGATGATAGAGTACCGGATGATAGAGTACCGGAAGATAGAGTACCGGATGATAGAGTACCGGATGATAGAGTACCGGATGATAGAGTACCGGATGATTGAGTACCGGATGATAGAGTACCGGATGATAGAGTACCGGATGATAGAGTACCGGATGATAGAGTACCGGATGATAGAGTACCGGATGATAGAGTACCGGATGATAGAGTACCGGATGATAGAGTACCGGATGATAGAGTACCGGAAGATAGAGTACCGGAAGATAGAGTACCGGATGATAGAGTACCTGAAGATAGAGTACCGGATGATAGAGTACCTGAAGATAGAGTACCTGAAGATAGAGTACCGGAAGATAGAGTACCGGAAGATAGAGTACCGGAAGATAGAGTACCGGAAGATAGAGTAGCGGAAGATAGAGTAGCGGAAGATAGAGTAGCGGAAGATAGAGTAGCGGAAGATAGAGTAGCGGAAGATAGAGTAGCGGAAGATAGAGTAGCGGAAGATAGAGTAGCGGAAGATAGAGTAGCGGAAGATAGAGTAGCGGAAGATAGAGTAGCGGAAGATAGAGTAGCGGAAGATAGAGTAGCGGAAGATAGAGTACCGGAAGATAGAGTACCGGAAGATAGAGTGCCGGAAGATAGAGTGCCGGAAGATAGAGTGCCGGAAGATAGAGTGCCGGAAGATAGAGTGCCGGAAGATAGAGTGCCGGAAGATAGAGTGCCGGAAGATAGAGTGCCGGATGATAGAGTGCCGGATGATAGAGTGCCGGATGATAGAGTGCCGGATGATAGAGTACCGGATGATAGAGTACCGGATGATAGAGTGCCGGATGATAGAGTACCGGATGATAGAGTACCGGATGATAGAGTACCGGATGATAGAGTACCGGATGATAGAGTACCGGATGATAGAGTACCGGATGATAGAGTACCGGATGATAGAGTACCGGATGATAGAGTACCGGATGATAGAGTACCGGATGATAGAGTACCGGAAGATAGAGTACCGGAAGATAGAGTACCGGAAGATAGAGTACCGGAAGATAGAGTACCGGAAGATAGAGTACCGGAAGATAGAGTACCGGAAGATAGAGTACCGGAAGATAGAGTACCGGAAGATAGAGTACCGGAAGATAGAGTACCGGAAGATAGAGTACCGGAAGATAGAGTACCAGATGATTTGGTACCTGAAGATAGAGTACCTGAAGATAGAGTACCTGAAGATAGAGTACCTGAAGAAAAACATGAAGAATCAGAGTGCAGTTCACCTTCAAATGAAGATTGATTTGATTTAATTTTACTCTCACATTTTTAAAAACAAAAGAGCAATTTGCATATTTTTTACAACTTTATTTCTCGAGTGACTTCTTAGGTAGTTAGAGTTTCTTCAGAGGAAACAAAGTCATCGAGTAAAACATTGGCACTACTAACTGCCTCTGAGCTTTTAAGCTTTTAACTGTATCAGAATTTTTTTCCAGTTTTGTTTCACATATTGATTTGTAATGCTGACAATCTACATGGCCAAGTGCTCTCACTTTAATTTCAAAGGCTCTATGAAGTTTATTACCCAGAATTAGGAATGAGTTCTGACCATTTCTCTCTCTCTCTCTCTCTCTCTCTCTCTCTCTCTCTCTCTCTCTCTCTCTCTCTCTCTCTCTCTCTCTCTCTCTCTCTCTCTCTCTCTCTCTCTCTCTCTCTCTCTCTCTCTCTCTCTCTCTCTCTCTCTCTCTCTCTGTCTCTCTCTGTCTCTCTCTCTGATTCTAATCCTTTAATGTGAACCAGCTCTAGGGACTGACTTATTTACCAGAATCGCTCACGGCTCAGCCAAGAAGAGCACACATGTACTTCAATTTCCACTCAGGCTCCAGGCTCTTTTAAGAATTGCTCTCTAATTAAGTGATCACGGTACTTGGTATTTTTTTGGGTAATCAAACGCAGGAAGTCTTTACTACAAGACTTAATTGAGGAAGTTTTTAAATATAGCCTCCGATATACTAATATATATATATATATACTCTAATACACTGTAGCCGCCAATACGGTTTCCTTGTCACTGTTTAACACACACTTAGCCATCATGGCTGGTGATAAAGATATAGAGAAAGATATTAGGTGGTCTGTTACTATGTGATATGGTGACTGCCCATGAAGTCACTTTGCATTCCTCATCATTGTCTAACACAACAGAGAAGGTCTTTTGACTACCTCCCTGGGCGTTAGTAATTAGCTAAACCTCTATCTGATGGGAATACATCATGTTTCATCTGAGACTTTTCCTATACGTGTACAAGGAATGGTATACTGCATGTAGCTGTTCACAACATGTTGAGAGAGAGTTGGAGGACATGCTCTGTCTGGAACCTGATGCATCCATAGTAACATCCTGTTATCTGGGAAATACAGCATCATTCTCCTCTTACACTGCTGTGGTGCTGTACTGCTGTGGTGCTGTGGTGCTGTACTGCTGTGGTGCTGTACTGCTGTGGTGCTGTACTGCTGTGGTGCTGTGGTGCTGTACTGCTGTGGTGCTGTGGTGCTGTACTGATGTGGTGCTGTGGTGCTGTACTGCTGTGGTGCTGTACTGATGTGGTGCTGTACTGCTGTGGTGCTGTGGTGCTGTACTGCTGTGGTGCTGTACTGCTGTGGTGCTGTACTGCTGTGGTGCTGTGGTGCTGTACTGCTGTGGTGCTGTACTGCTGTGGTGCTGTACTGATGTGGTGCTGTACTGATGTGGTGCTGTGGTGCTGTACTGCTGTGGTGCTGTACTACTGTGGTGCTGTGGTGCTGTGGTGCTGTACTGCTGTGGTGCTGTACTGCTGTGGTGCTGTGGTGCTGTATTACTGTGGTGCTGTGGTGCTGTACTGCTGTGGTGCTGTACTGCTGTGGTGCTGTACTGCTGTACTGATGTGGTGCTGTGGTGCTGTACTGCTGTACTGATGTGGTGCTGTACTGCTGTGGTGCTGTGGTGCTGTACTGCTGTGGTGCTGTACTGCTGTGGTGCTGTGGTGCTGTACTGCTGTACTGATGTGGTGCTGTACTGCTGTGGTGCTGTGGTGCTGTACTGCTGTACTGATGTGGTGCTGTGGTGCTGTACTGCTGTACTGATGTGGTGCTGTACTGCTGTGGTGCTGTGGTGCTGTACTGCTGTGGTGCTGTACTGCTGTGGTGCTGTGGTGCTGTACTGCTGTGGTGCTGTGGTGCTGTACTGCTGTGGTGCTGTACTGCTGTGGTGCTGTGGTGCTGTACTGCTGTGGTGCTGTACTGCTGTGGTGCTGTGGTGCTGTACTGCTGTGGTGCTGTACTGCTGTGGTGCTGTACTGCTGTACTGCTGTGGTGCTGTGGTGCTGTACTGCTGTGGTGCTGTACTGCTGTGGTGCTGTACTGCTGTGGTGCTGTGGTGCTGTGGTGCTGTACTGCTGTGGTGCTGTACTGCTGTGGTGCTGTGGTGCTGTACTGCTGTAGTGCTGTACTGCTGTACTGCTGTACTGCTGTGGTGCTGTACTGCTGTACTGCTGTGGTGCTGTACTGCTGTGGTGCTGTACTGCTGTGGTGCTGTGGTGCTGTACTGCTGTACTGCTGTGGTGCTGTACTGCTGTGGTGCTGTACTGCTGTACTGCTGTGGTGCTGTACTGCTGTACTGCTGTACTGCTGTGGTGCTGTACTGCTGTGGTGCTGTGGTGCTGTACTGCTGTACTGCTGTGGTGCTGTACTGCTGTGGTGCTGTACTGCTGTACTGCTGTGGTGCTGTACTGCTGTGGTGCTGTACTGCTGTACTGCTGTACTGCTGTACTGCTGTGGTGCTGTGGTGCTGTACTGCTGTGGTGCTGTACTGCTGTGGTGCTGTACTGCTGTACTGCTGTGGTGCTGTGGTGCTGTACTGCTGTACTGCTGTGGTGCTGTACTGCTGTGGTGCTGTGGTGCTGTACTGCTGTGGTGCTGTACTGCTGTGGTGCTGTGGTGCTGTACTGCTGTGGTGCTGTACTGCTGTGGTGCTGTACTGCTGTGGTGCTGTACTGCTGTACTGCTGTACTGCTGTGGTGCTGTACTGCTGTGGTGCTGTACTGCTGTACTGCTGTGGTGCTGTACTGCTGTACTGCTGTACTGCTGTGGTGCTGTGGTGCTGTACTGCTGTACTGCTGTGGTGCTGTGGTGCTGTACTGCTGTACTGCTGTGGTGCTGTACTGCTGTGGTGCTGTACTGCTGTGGTGCTGTACTGCTGTACTGCTGTGGTGCTGTACTGCTGTGGTGCTGTACTGCTGTACTGCTGTACTGCTGTACTGCTGTACTGCTGTGGTGCTGTACTGCTGTGGTGCTGTACTGCTGTGGTGCTGTGGTGCTGTACTGCTGTGGTGCTGTACTGCTGTGGTGCTGTACTGCTGTGGTGCTGTACTGCTGTACTGCTGTGGTGCTGTACTGCTGTGGTGCTGTACTGCTGTGGTGCTGTGGTGCTGTGGTGCTGTACTGCTGTGGTGCTGTACTGCTGTGGTGCTGTGGTGCTGTGGTGCTGTACTGCTGTGGTGCTGTGGTGCTGTACTGCTGTGGTGCTGTACTGCTGTACTGCTGTGGTGCTGTACTGCTGTACTGCTGTACTGCTGTGGTGCTGTACTGCTGTGGTGCTGTACTGCTGTACTGCTGTACTGCTGTACTGCTGTGCTGCTGTACTGCTGTGGTGCTGTGGTGCTGTACTGCTGTACTGCTGTACTGCTGTGGTGCTGTACTGCTGTACTGCTGTGGTGCTGTACTGCTGTGGTGCTGTACTGCTGTGGTGCTGTGGTGCTGTACTGCTGTGGTGCTGTACTGCTGTGGTGCTGTACTGCTGTGGTGCTGTACTGCTGTGTACTTCAGATGCCCCCAGAGTCACACACACAGCCAGCCGATGCCTTTAGTATGAAGCTTGTCAGACTTGGGTTCCAGTAGTATTTCAAATAATATTATACATACCTGGACAGAGCTTGCCTGGCTTAATGGACCAATAGAATAGTCCCAAAACTGTTATCCCCGGTCATCTGGCACTCTAGGCAGGCTATAGCCAACGGTCAACTTCTTAAAAAAAAAATCATATAAGATTTGAACCCAGGCCCGGATCGTGGAACTTTCTGGAACGTTCATTAGCTCCTCTTCTGCCAGCTGTCTCCCCGCAGTGATTCCTCTAAAAGCCTGGTTGCTCTGCTGCCCACTGCACTTAAGACATGTTTCTCCCTGGGCCTGAGACCTGAGTCAGCAGACTGAACACCTGCACTCCTGTTCTGTCCTGTTCTTGCCTGCTTCTGCTGATGGCAGGCAGGGAGGCTTTCATTCCCCTCCCCTCCTCACACCATGCCTGGGCCAAAGTGTGGGGGGGGGGGGGGAAGAGAGAGAGAGAGAGAGAGAGAGAGAGAGAGAGAGAGAGAGAGTCCCTTGTTTCCTGTCCGGTGAGAGACAATACAAAGCCCTCGTCGTCCCTTGTCAGGTGAGAGACAGTACAAAGCCCTCGTCGTCCTTAGTCCCTAGTCCACGTGAAAGACAGTACAAAGCCCTCGTCGTCCCTAGTCCCTTGTCCACGTGAAAGACAGTACAATGCCCTCGTCGTCCCTAGTCCCTTGTCCGGGTGAGAGACAGTACAATGCCCTCTGCAGACATTGGCTCCTTGAAGGGGGACAGCATGACAAACTAAACCATGAATATATCGTAATAGGTGGTAATATATCGTAATAGGTGGTAATAGGTGGTAATAGATGGTAATATATCGTAATAGGTGGTAATAGATGGTAATATATGGTAATAGGTGGTAATAGGTGGTAATAGATGGTAATAGATGGTAATAGATGGTAATAGGTGGTAATAGATGGTAATAGGTGGTAATAGATGGTAATAGGTGGTAATAGATGGTAATAGATGGTAATAGATGGTAATAGATGGTAATAGGTGGTAATAGATGGTAATAGGTGGTAATAGGTGGTAATAGGTGGTAATAGGTGGTAATAGGTGGTAATAGGTGGTAATAGATGGTAATAGGTGGTAATAGGTGGTAATAGATGGTAATAGGTGGTAATAGATGGTAATAGGTGGTAATAGTTGGTAATATATCGTAACAGGTAGGTGGTAATAGGTGGTAATAGACAGTAATGGGTGGTAATGGGTGGTAATAGATAGTAATAGGTGGTAATAGGTAGTAATGGGTGGCAATATGTGGTAATGGGTGGTAATGGGTGGTAATATGTGGTAATGGGTGGTAATAGGTGGTAATGGGTGGTAATGGGTGGTAATATGTGGTGATGGGTGGTAATAGGTGGTAATGGGTGGTAATATGTGGTAATGGGTGGTAATAGATGGTAATGGGTGGCAATGGGTGGCAACGGGTGGTAATATATGGTAATGGGTGGAAATGGGTTGTAATATGTGGCATTAGGTGATACTGGGTGGCAATATGTAGTAATGGGTGGTAATAGATGGTAATAGGTGGTAATGGGTGGTAATGGATGGTAATGAGTGGTAATAGGTGGCAATATGTGGTAATGGGTGGTAATAGATGGTAATGGGTGGTAATATGTGGTAATGGGTGGCAACGGGTGGTAATATATGGTAATGGTTTGTAATGGGTGGTAAAATGTGGTAATGGGTGGCTATGGTTGGTAATGGGTGGCTATGTGGGGTAATGGGTGGTAATAGGTGGGAATGGGTGGTAATAGGTGGTAATGGGTGGTAATAGATGGTAATAGGTGGGAATGGGTGGTAATGGGTGGTAATGGGTGGTAATAGGTGGGAATGGGTGGTAATAGGTGGTAATGGGTGGTAATAGGTGGTAATGGGTGGTAATAGGTGGTAATGGGTGGTAATAGGTGGTAATGGGTGGTAATATGTGGTAATGGGTGGTAATAGATGGTAATGGGTGGTAATATGTGGTAATGGGTGGCAACGGGTGGTAATATATGGTAATGGTTTGTAATGGGTGGTAAAATGTGGTAATGGGTGGCTATGGTTGGTAATGGGTGGCTATGTGGGGTAATGGGTGGTAATGGGTGGTAATAGGTGGGAATGGGTGGTAATGGGTGGTAATAGATGGTAATAGGTGGGAATGGGTGGTAATGGGTGGTAATAGGTGGTAATAGGTGGTAATAGGTGGTAATAGATGGTAATGGGTGGTAATAGGTGGTAATGGGTGGTAATAGATGGTAATGGGTGGTAATGGGTGGTATTGGGTGGTAATGGGTGGTATTGGGTGGTAATGGGTGGTAACTCATTGTAGAATATTATTTATTTCTTCATAGTACATTCATGCACTGTCTCCTTGGAAACAGCGTGTGCTTAGTCCTTTCCACCATTCTAAGACCTTCCATTCGTGGTAAAAGTGAGGAACAAAGTTACCTCAATTCTTGTTTTCTTATGTAGAAGTGTAGAACCATTCAAGCTTTTTTCCCCTTCACTTCACAGGAAGCCATTTTTTCTTTTTTTGCAAGAGTCATTTTTTTGCCTCTTTTCAGTGGGGAAAAAAGGCTTTGGCCATAAATTGGGCGTTGAGAGGAGAATCTGTCATGCTGTCACGCTAGTCACCTCCTCCTATTGTCTTCTGATCGAACCCTAAACACAGTCTCAGTCTATCTCACAGCTCTAATGAACACTAGATGCTACTACATTCCACCTCTCAGACAACAGAGATATTCGTTCTGCCCCTGAGCAAGGCAGTTAACCCACTGTTCCTAGGCCGTCATTGTAAATAATAATTTGTTCTTAACTGACTTGCCTAGTTAAATAAAGGTTACATTTTCTTTTAAATGTAAAAAATGAAAAAAGGGTTGCATGCCAAATGGCACCCTATTCCGTATGGGCACTGGTCCAAAATAGTGCACTACATAGGGAATAGGGTCCCATTAAGGATTCAGCCTTTCACTCACTCTTTCTAAATGCATTTAAACTTCTGACACGAATGTAGTGTTGATGATGATGATGATGATGAAGCGACAGGGGACTTAAGGAGTCCATTAGTTTTTCAACTGACAAACCTGGTTTCAAATCATTCATTCTGATAACCAGACAGAGGGGGGAGGGAGAGGGAGCCTGCAGTGAAAAGGTGTGTGTGCGTGAGCGAGGATTTGTGTGTGTCGTGCTGTGAAAGGTATGCAGCTTCAACTCAACTGCAGTGCCGGTGTGTCAATCAATGTCAACATTCAGATGAAAGTAATTACGTTGTAAAGCATTTCAAGCGTGGCTTTTCATTTCCTTCTATTTGACAATTTTTTCCATCGTTTATCAGATGCTCTTATCCAGACGACTTTTACAGTAGCGAGTGCCTTCATTTTCTTGGTACTGGTCCCCTGTGGGAATTGAACCTGCAACCTCAGGGGTTGCAAGCGCTATGCTCTACCAATTGAGCCACACGGATATCATTGTCACGTTCGTCATAAGGATCGGACCAAGGCGCAGCGTAGTATGCGTACATTCTTATTTTATTAAAGAAAGAACACTGAACTAACAAAACAACAAAACGAACGAAACGTGAAGCTAATATGAATAGTGCAGACAGGCAACTAAACATAGAATAAGAACCCACGAACATCAAAAGGGAAAATGGCTACCTAAATATGATCCCCAATCAGAGACAACGATAAACAGCTGCCTCTGATTGGAAACCATATCAGGCCAACATAGACATGCAAATGACCTAGACCTACAAAACCCCTAGACCTACAAAACCCCTAGACATACAAAACCCCTAGACATACAAAACCCCTAGACATACAAAACCCCTAGACATACAAAACCCCTAGACATACAAAACCCCTAGACATACAAAACCCCTAGACCTACAAAACCCCTAGACCTACAAAACCCCTAGACCTACAAAACCCCTAGACATACAAAACCCCTAGACATACAAAACCCCTAGACATACAAAACCCCTAGACAATACAAAACCCCTAGACAATACAAAACCCCTAGACATACAAAACCCCTAGACCTACAAAACCCCTAGACATACAAAACCCCTAGACATACAAAACCCCTAGACCTACAAAACCCCTAGACATACAAAACCCCTAGACCTACAAAACCCCTAGACCTACAAAACCCCTAGACATACAAAACCCCTAGACATACAAAACCCCTAGACCTACAAAACCCCTAGACATACAAAACCCCTAGACAATACAAAAACTAGCATTCCCACCCTCGTCACACCCTGACCTAAACAAAATATAAAGAAAACAGAGATATATAAGGTCAGAGCATGAAAATCATATACCATCATATACTGGCATTAAAGACTTATTTTTGTGTGCTCTAGAGATACTAGGTTTTACTGGAATACAATGAAGGCAGACTGTAGTTCAGATAGAGCCTGGTCAACTGTGGGGGCCGATAACATACACAACAGTATCATCGGCATACAAGTGCAGGTTACAATTTTTGGGGGAGACAAGTCGATATTGTTAACGTAAACAGTAAAAAGTACAGGACCCAGAATTGAGCCCTGCGGGACACCTTTCGTTATGTCTAGAAAAACAGATTTCCCACACGATCAGTAGATACACATTGACTTCATTGAGGATAGCTACAGCTGCCTATCTAGCTAGCTGATATTTCTCTGTCAAATCACAGTTATGCTAAGATATCAGGAAGTACCAGAATCTGGAATGTGTTTCATGAGACACTCGTTCTACAACAATTAGCTAAGAAAGTAACTTGCAACTTTGAAGTTTTATGTTACTGTTTATGTTACATGTTACTGTGGAAAAGATATCAACAATTACAAGCTCAGTGACCTGGTCTTGAGTCGACTCAGCTGTTAACACAATGACTGGCTAGTCTCATCTTATGTCCTCTGTTACATCTTTCCAGGGGGGGGGACACAACTCCCAGAACTAATATCCCTACAGGGGAAGATTACATGTGGGCATTGCATAAACATCGCCCAGCTTGAGTGTAGATACATTTATCAACAAAATAATTGATGGGTGTGTTTTGTGTTACAAAAGACCAAAACCTTTTCTGCTGTAAGTAGGCTGTCATATTGATTTGCTTATGAAGACAGAGCGCCAACACTTTACCCAGCCAATGAAAATAAGATATATGGAGAGTTCCAAAGGAGCAGAAGAACCTTTGGTCCAACTTCAGCTGTCCCAGAACTAGGATGACAGTCTGCTCTATTTCTATTGGTCCATTCTAAGGGTTTGTCTGTCTAACACACTGACCTGTACAGCTCTCTGTCTAACCACACTGACCTGTACAGCTCTCTGTCTAACACACTGACCTGTACAGCTCTCTGTCTGTCTAACCACACTGACCTGTACAGCTCTCTGTCTGTCTAAACACACTGACCTGTACAGCTCTCTGTCTGACCACACTGACCTGTACAGCTCTCTGTCTGTCTAACACACTGACCTGTACAGCTCTCTGTCTAACACACTGACCTGTACAGCTCTCTGTCTGTCTAACACACTGACCTGTACAGCTCTCTGTCTGTCTAACACACTGACCTGTACAGCTCTCTGTCTGTCTAACACACTGACCTGTACAGCTCTCTGTCTGTCTAACACACTGACCTGTACAGCTCTCTGTCTGTCTAACACACTGACCTGTACAGCTCTCTGTCTGTCTAACACACTGACCTGTACAGCTCTCTGTCTGTCTAACACACTGACCTGTACAGCTCTCTGTCTGTCTAACACACTGACCTGTACAGCTCTCTGTCTAACCACACTGACCTGTACAGCTCTCTGTCTAACACACTGACCTGTACAGCTCTCTGTCTGTCTAACACACTGACCTGTACAGCTCTCTGTCTAACACACTGACCTGTACAGCTCTCTGTCTGTCTAACACACTGACCTGTACAGCTCTCTGTCTGTCTAACACACTGACCTGTACAGCTCTCTGTCTGTCTAACACACTGACCTGTACAGCTCTCTGTCTGTCTAACACACTGACCTGTACAGCTCTCTGTCTGTCTAACACACTGACCTGTACAGCTCTCTGTCTGTCTAACACACTGACCTGTACAGCTCTCTGTCTGTCTAACACACTGACCTGTACAGCTCTCTGTCTGTCTAACACACTGACCTGTACAGCTCTCTGTCTGTCTAACACACTGACCTGTACAGCTCTCTGTCTAACCACACTGACCTGTACAGCTCTCTGTCTAACTACACTGACCTGTACAGCTCTCTGTCTAACTACACTGACCTGTACAGCTCTCTGTCTGTCTAACCACACTGACCTGTACAGCTCTCTGTCTAACCACACTGACCTGTACAGCTCTCTGTCTAACTACACTGACCTGTACAGCTCTCTGTCTAACTACACTGACCTGTACAGCTCTCTGTCTAACCACACTGACCTGTACAGCTCTCTGTCTGTCTAACACACTGACCTGTACAGCTCTCTGTCTGTCTAACACACTGACCTGTACAGCTCTCTGTCTGTCTAACACACTGACCTGTACAGCTCTCTGTCTGTCTAACACACTGACCTGTACAGCTCTCTGTCTGTCTAACACACTGACCTGTACAGCTCTCTGTCTGTCTAACACACTGACCTGTACAGCTCTCTGTCTGTCTAACACACTGACCTGTACAGCTCTCTGTCTGTCTAACCACACTGACCTGTACAGCTCTCTGTCTAACCACACTGACCTGTACAGCTCTCTGTCTAACACACTGACCTGTATAGCTCTCTGTCTGTCTAACCACACTGACCTGTACAGCTCTCTGTCTAACTACACTGACCTGTACAGCTCTCTGTCTGTCTAACCACACTGACCTGTACAGCTCTCTGTCTAACCACACTGACCTGTACAGCTCTCTGTCTAACACACTGACCTGTATAGCTCTCTGTCTAACACACTGACCTGTACAGCTCTCTGTCTAACTACACTGACCTGTACAGCTCTCTGTCTAACCACACTGACCTGTACAGCTCTCTGTCTAACACACTGACCTGTATAGCTCTCTGTCTAACACACTGACCTGTACAGCTCTCTGTCTAACTACACTGACCTGTACAGCTCTTTAGGTGAGGTTCTGTCTTCAAGTCCCTTCCACCTATGTAATGTTTTCCAGGTTATGGACCGGTGCAGTCAGGTGGCAGGAGAGGTGGAGTGTATCACACTACTTCCTGGATATGACAGGAGGGGTAGAGTGTATCACACTACTTCCTGGATATGACAGAGTGTATGACACTACATCCTGGATATGACAGAGTGTATGACACTACATCCTGGAAATGACAGAGTGTATGACACTACATCCTGGATATGACAGAGTGTATGACACTACATCCTGGATATGACAGAGTGTATGACACTACATCCTGGACATGACAGAGTGTATGACACTACATCCTGGATATGACAGAGTGTATGACACTACATCCTGGATATGACAGAGTGTATGACACTACATCCTGGATATGACAGAGTGTATGACACTACATCCTGGATATGACAGAGTGTATGACACTACATCCTGGATATGACAGAGTGTATGACACTACATCCTGGATATGACAGAGTGTATGACACTACATCCTGGATATGACAGAGTGTATGACACTACATCCTGGATATGACAGAGTGTATGACACTACATCCTGGATATGACAGAGTGTATGACACTACATCCTGGATATGACAGAGTGTATGACACTACATCCTGGATATGACAGAGTGTATGACACTACATCCTGGATATGACAGAGTGTATGACACTACATCCTGGATATGACAGAGTGTATGACACTACATCCTGGATATGACAGAGTGTATGACACTACATCCTGGATATGACAGAGTGTATGACACTACATCCTGGATATGACAGAGTGTATGACACTACATCCTGGATATGACAGAGTGTATGACACTACATCCTGGATATGACAGAGTGTATGACACTACATCCTGGATATGACAGAGTGTATGACACTACATCCTGGATATGACAGAGTGTATGACACTACATCCTGGATATGACAGAGTGTATGACACTACATCCTGGATTTGACAGAGTGTATGACACTACATCCTGGATATGACAGAGTGTATGACACTACATCCTGGACATGACAGAGTGTATGACACTACATCCTGGATATGACAGAGTGTATGACACTACATCCGGGATATGACAGAGTGTATGACACTACATCCTGGATACGACAGAGTGTATGACACTACATCCTGGATATGACAGAGTGTATGACACTACATCCTGGACATGACAGAGTGTATGACACTACATCCGGGATATGACAGAGTGTATGACACTACATCCTGGATATGACAGAGTGTATGACACTACATCCTGGATATGACAGAGTGTATGACACTACATCCTGGATTTGACAGAGTGTATGACACTACATCCTGGATATGACAGAGTGTATGACACTACATCCTGGACATGACAGAGTGTATGACACTACATCCTGGATATGACAGAGTGTATGACACTACATCCGGGATACGACAGAGTGTATGACACTACATCCTGGATACGACAGAGTGTATGACACTACATCCTGGATACGACAGAGTGTATGACACTACATCCTGGATATGACAGAGTGTATGACACTACATCCTGGACATGACAGAGTGTATGACACTACATCCGGGATATGACAGAGTGTATGACACTACATCCTGGATATGACAGAGTGTATGACACTACATCCTGGATATGACAGAGTGTATGACACTACATCCTGGATATGACAGAGTGTATGACACTACATCCTGGATATGACAGAGTGTATGACACTACATCCTGGATACGACAGGAGGGGTGGAGTTTATGACACTACATCCTGGATGTGACAGAGTGTATGACACTACATCCTGGATATGACAGAGTGTATGACACTACATCCTGGATATGACAGAGTGTATGACACTACATCCTGGATATGACAGAGTGTATGACACTACATCCTGGATATGACAGAGTGTATGACACTACATCCTGGATATGACAGAGTGTATGACACTACATCCTGGATATGACAGAGTGTATGACACTACATCCTGGATATGACAGAGTGTATGACACTACATCCTGGATATGACAGAGTGTATGACACTACATCCTGGATATGACAGAGTGTATGACACTACATCCTGGATACGACAGGAGGGGTGGAGTTTGACACTACTTCCTGGATATGACAGAGTGTATGACACTACATCCTGGATATGACAGAGTGTATGACACTACATCCTGGATATGACAGAGTGTATGACACTACATCCTGGACATGACAGAGTGTATGACACTACATCCTGGATATGACAGAGTGTATGACACTACATCCTGGATATGACAGAGTGTATGACACTACATCCTGGATATGTACAGCCTCAGTCTTCTGCTTCTGATATAGTAGGGATGTTCCCACCACACTGCTGAACAACAAACACACCAGCCTGTAAATTAAATTAAATATGACTCAATCTAGTGAGGAAAAATAACCTCTCTCTAGTTTTGTTAGTAATTATGCGAATAGAATGACTGTAAATTCAGAATAGATTCAGGCCAGTGACGCTGACCCCGTTACTATGCAACCAGCTGTGTAATGCTTGCTGACAGGTTATTTGTAGCATGTTAGTTAACTAAAAGAAACTGCTACTCAGGTTAGAAAAGTATCATTCCTTCATTTATTTTTTTGCCCTAGAAAATACACAATAGACGTTTACAAGAACAGGTTCAGTATGTTGTTTTAGTACTAGTAGCAGACAAAGCCCCCGAATGCTAGCTAGCTAGTGCCAACTAACCTAGTCCTTGATCATGACTCCCAGTTCCATTACGGTAAAGGCAGAATGCCGCCAGGACCTGAGTTATCGAGAGCAAGTGTTAAAGGAGCTAGCTACAGTACAAAACCAGGTTAGTCATCAATATCATTGCCCGAGTTTAAATGAATTGGCTTGCTAGCAGGCTAACCTTAGCCGGCAGGCTAACCTTAGCCAGCAAGCTAACCTTAGCCAGCAAGCTAACCTTAGCTAGCAGGGATCTTCAAATCTTAGCTAGCGAGTTCGAGTTGAAACATTGTCGATAGCAAACGTTAGCTATGCAAATCTTAATCTCTACGATATAACATCACATTACACATTAGGGAGAGGCTATGCATTTAGCTAGTTACATCACAGTATCATAGCTAGCTAGCTGTTCGACACCAGTCACAGTCATCATGTCATGTGTTTGTTCAAATCATGTCAAACTTTATTTGTCACATGCGCCGAATACAACAAGTGTAGACTTTACAGTGAAATGCTTACCTACAAGCCCTTAACCAACAGTGCAGTTCAAGAAGATCCCTGTTGGTTAAGGGCTTGTAAGTAAGCATTTTACGGTAAGGTCTACACCTGTTGTATTCTGCGCATGTGACAAATAAAGTTTGATTTGATTTGATATGCAGTTTTCCAATTCCGATAGTATTTTCCTAACAAGCCAAGGGGAATATTTGGCCAGAGAGGAGCAGTTGGTGACGATCCTATAATGTTATCCTCCTGACTCTCTGCAAGCCTCCTCTTCATCTCTCTACGCTGCTAGCTGTTACAGCTGGATATGCCAGTCCCTGTACTCTTCATCTCTCTACGCTGCTAGCTGTTACAGCTGGATATCTTCTTATGGCTGCAGTCCCGGTAACAGGACCGATATGACAACAGCCAGTCCAAGTGCAGGGCGCCAAATTCAAAAACCAGAAATCTCATAATTAAAATTCCTCAGACATTCATGTGTCTTATATCATTTTAAAGGTAATCTTGTTTTTTCAGAGAAAGCACTACAAACGATTATGTTAGGTCACCACAAAACCAAAAATAATCACAGCCATTTTTCCCAGCTAAAGATAGCTTCACAAAAACCAGAATAGAGATAAAATGAATCACTAACCTTAGATTATTTTCATCAGATGACACTCATAGAAATTCATGTTACACAATACATGCATGTTTTGTTTGATTAAATTCATATTTATATAAAAAAATCTGAGTTTACATTGAGGCTACAAGATTCACTAAATGCAAAAACATCAAGTGACTTTGCATAGCCCATCGTTTCAACATGAATACTCATCATAAATATATATGATAATACAAGTTATACACATTGAATTATAGATATACCTCTCCTTAATGCAACCGCTGTGTCAGATTTCCCAAAAACTTTACGGAAAAATAATTGCACGCTATAATCTGAGACGGCGCTCAAAAGTAGCATACCACAGCTGCAAAGATGGCGTCACTATAAACAATAAAATACATGATAAATATTCCATTACCTTTGATGATCTAGATCAGAAAGCACAGCAGGAATCCCAGGTCCACAATAAATGTTTGTTTTGTTCGAAAAAATCCGTTATTTATGTCCAAATACCTTCTTTTGTTAGCGCGTCTGGTTTACATATCCAAACGCTAATTCTGGTCAGCGTTATATCGGACGAAAACTTCAAAATGTGATATTACCGGTCGAAGAAACATTTCAAACTAAGTACTGAATCAATCATTAGGATGTTTTTAACATATAGCTTCAATAAAGTTCCAACCGGAGTATTCGTTCTTGTCTGCGTGAGCAATGGAACGTCAGTGGCTTGCATGAAGAAAAGGCATGATCAGGAAATGGCTGCTTGATGGACACCTGACTGATTCTGCTCTCATTCTCTCCCACAATATCATAGAAGTCTCATTGGAATTTCTATTGATTGCTGACATCTAGTGGAACCCCTAGGCAGTGCAACATCATTCATAACTCAATTGGATTTCTTAAGGGACTCTGGTGAATACAGACAAGCTCAGATTTCTGACTTCCTGTTTTGATTTCAACTCAGGATTTTGCCTGCCAATATGAGTTCTGTTAATCTCACAGACATAATTCAAACAGTTTTAGAAACTTTAGAGTGTTTTCTATCCAATACTAATAATAATATGCAAATATTAGGAACTATGACTGAGGAGCAGGCCGTTTGAAATGGGCACCTTTCATCCAAGCTACTCAATACTGCCCCTTCAGCCATAAGAAGATATACCAGACCCTGTCCTCTTCATCTCCCTACCCTGCTAGCTGTTACAGCTGGATATACCAGACCCTGTCCTCTGTATCTCTACCCTGCTAGCTGTTACAGCTGGATATACCAGACCCTGTCCTCTTCGTCTCCCTACCCTGCTAGCTTACAGCTGGATATACCAGACCCTGTCCTCTTCATCTCCCTACCATGCTAGCTTACAGCTGGATATACCAGACCCTGTCCTCTTCATCTCCCTACCCTGCTAGCTTACAGCTGGATATACCAGACCCTGTCCTCTGTATCTCTACCCTGCTAGCTGTTACAGCTGGATATACCAGACCCTGTCCTCTTCATCTCCCTACCCTGCTAGCTGTTACAGCTGGATATACCAGACCCTGTCCTCTGTATCTCTACCCTGCTAGCTGTTACAGCTGGATATACCAGACCCTGTCCTCTTCGTCTCCCTACCCTGCTAGCTTACAGCTGGATATACCAGACCCTGTCCTCTGTATCTCTACCCTGCTAGCTTACAGCTGGATATACCAGACCCTGTCCTCTGTATCTCTACCCTGCTAGCTTACAGCTGGATATACCAGACCCTGTCCTCTGTATCTCTACCTGAGATATTGCATGTACACTCTCAGGCTACGTCTCAAATGGGGCCCTTTAAACCCTATTTAGTCGACAATTTGGGAAAACGGTAAAAGCACTGAAGCGTGGAAAATTCCTCTCCTTCCCTGCCTAAGCAAATTGTGTCAGACCCAGGCATCATTACTGAGAAACAAGTGATGCTTTTAATAAGCTTTTTTTTTTATCTCGTCAGGCTTTTAATTTGAAAGAAATGGTGGTTTAATTGACCCTGGTCAGGCAGTCGACTGTTCTTCCCATACCGGGTGGCTCGACGGAATGTTCTTTCACCTTCTAGTGAGTCTTTGTTTTCATTTAAACTACTACTCTGTACTTGTGATGTGCTAGACGCCTCTGCTTAAGATCGATGTTAAACAGAAATCCACTGGTGGCAGATTTGTTTGTTCCTTTCTGCTTCAGTTTGTCGCAACCCCTGATAGCAGAAACACGTTGTTTTTCAAACCTGACGGGGGTTTCTGGTTCCAGGGTCTGGAAGGCGGCTCCGTATACGTCGCCTTCATAAAGGCGGTGACCCGTGTGACCTTTTGTCACGTTCCTGACCTTATTTCCTTTGTTTAGTATTGTTTAGTTGGTCAGGACGTGAGCTGGGTGGGCATTCTATGTTATGTGTTTCTATGTTGGGTTCATTCAACTAGCCTGATATGGTTCTCAATCAGGGGCAGGTGTTTTACGTTTCCTCTGATTGAGAACCATATTAAGGTAGACTGTTTCTCACTGTTTGTTTTGTGGGTGATTGTTGCTGTGTCTGTGTTCGTTCGCCACACGGTACTGTTTCGTTCGTTTGTTCCTGTTCGTGCGTTCATGTTTTATATGTTCTCAAGTTCAGGTCTGTTCACGTCGTTTATTGTTTTGTAATTTGTTCAAGTGTTTTTTCATCTTCGTATTATTATTAAAGATAGTATGTATTCAAACCACGCTGCATTTTGGTCCGATCCTTGCTCCTCTTCAGACGAGGAGGAAGACGAGTGTTACACCTATATAATGATCGCCCCATTTCCACACTCTTTTGCTTAGCAACAATCTTAGAATCTTTGGTAAATAACCCATTTAAATCCCTTTTTTTAACTTACAGAAATGTATTCTAAATGATCATTGGTCAGGTGTTCCAGACCTAGTCATACTGTAGCTGCTTCTATGGGTTTTAAGTGATGTTTTTTAATTGTTTGTATAGGAAGAAACACTGTGAGGCTCTTTTTTATTGACCTGTCCAAGGACGACCACACTGTGGATCACTCGTGACCTATTCTGAGACTTTCTTCAATAGGCCTGGACCAGGCTGCCTGTAGCTGTTTTAAAGGAACAGCATGCAGTATGTACAGTACTTAGTGCTGGGGTTAATTCAGCTTTTCTGAACATAACATAGGTTGTCTGTCAGAGTCTAGGTGATGTGGGTAAGGCGGAGTCAGGCGCAGGACACAGAGATGAGTAATAATAGTAACTTTACTCAAAAAAAGAATCTTCCAACAAGGAGAACGAAAATCCAGAATCACATTAACGAGACAACTGACAACAGTAAACACGCACAAAACCATGATGGCTCCAAGAGGGTTAAATAGGGAAATAAAAAACGTAATGGGAACCAGGTGTGTACAATCAAGACAAAACAAATGGAAAAAGAAATGTAGATCGGTGGAGGCTAGAAAGCCGGTGACGTCGACCGCCGAACGCCGCCCGAACAAGTAGAAGCACCAACTTCGGTGGAAGTCATGACATTACTATTAACAAAAGGTGTTTTTAGCTGTAATTATTATTTTGTTTTATCTGTGTGTAAATGACACTGTTATGTATGCTATTTCCCCCCCCACAGCTGACCTAGCTAGTTCAGAGCTTCAATTAGCCTTATATTCCCTGCAGTTAGTATTTGTTGAACTGAAATTGGTACTTAATTCAGGTAAAACCAAGTATATGTTATTTTCCAAATCACGTAAAAAATGTATCGGATGATTTATGCATGCGTACTTTGGATGGTACACTCATTGATCGTCTCCACGCTTATAAATATCTGCAAATCTGGATTGATGATATAGGCTTTGATTCAAAAAGCATGTTGACGAGTTAGTTAATTCAGAAGTTAAGAATGAAATGGGTTTCCTTTAATAGGAATAGGAACACCTTTCGTTAAATAGCAGAAAACAAATAATTCAGTCTACATTCATCCCAGTCTTAGACTACGGCAGTATGATCTATATGAACGAGTGCTGCCACTGTATTGAAGCCATTAGATGCAGTTTACCATAGAGCGTTACATTTTATTATTAAGGGCGATTAGGTTAGAGCACACATCACTGCATTTATGTATCAGAAATTAGACTGGCCATCTTTTGAGGTCTCGTAGATCGATGCATTGTACGCTTTCTGTTTATAAAAGCATAAACTCCCACCGTACCTTTCTTTCTCGAGGCAACCTAGAGAAATACAAGCTATCAGACACGGTCTCAGGGATGGCGAACTCTGGAGGCTCCGTCGATCTCCACAGAGTTAGGTCAATCTGCCTTGAGCTATCTTGTAACTTGCTTGTGGAATAGTCTGAAATGAGAGGAATCGGTGCCTGGGGCAGTTCAGACGGATGTGTGAGGACATTTTTAATGAACAACGTGTGTTTTTTGCTTGCTTATACATTTTGATAGGTAAACTATGTATTTTGACTATGTTTTGTAACTTTCCCCAAGTCGTTGCAGCAAATGAGAACATATTCTCAGTCAACTCACCTGGCAAAATAGGGAATACATCTAAAATTCAATTAGGGCACTACTTTTGACCAGGGCCCACAGGGTATAGGATGCCATTTGGGACACAGACTCAGAACCCACACCTGTCTCCTGACTCAGAACCCACACCTGTCTCCTGACTCAGAACCCACACCTGTCTCCTGACTCAGAACCCACACCTGTCTCCTGTCTCAGAACCCACACCTGCCTCCTGACTCAGAACCCACACCTGTCTCCTGACTCAGAACCCACACCTGTCTCCTGACTCAGAACCCACACCTGATTCACCCACACCTGTCTCCTGACTCAGAACCCACACCTGTCTCCTGACTCAGAACCCACACCTGATTCACCCTCACCTGTCTCCTGACTCAGAACCCACACCTGCCTCCTGACTCAGAACCCACACCTGTCTCCTGACTCAGAACCCACACCTGTCTCCTGACTCAGAACCCACACCTGATTCACCCACACCTGTCTCCTGACTCAGAACCCACACCTGTCTCCTGACTCAGAACCCACACCTGTCTCCTGACTCAGAACCCACACCTGTCTCCTGACTCAGAACCCACACCTGTCTCCTGACTCAGAACCCACACCTGTCTCCTGACTCAGAACCCACACCTGTCTCCTGACTCAGAACCCACACCTGACTCCTGACTCAGAACCCACACCTGTCTCCTGACTCAGAACCCACACCTGTCTCCTGACTCAGAACCCACACCGGTCTCCTGACTCAGAACCCACACCTGTCTCCTGACTCAGAACCCACACCTGATTCACCCACACCTGACTCAGAACCCACACCTGATTCACCCATACCTGTCTCCTGACTCAGAACCCTCACCTGTCTCCTGACTCAGAACCCACACCTGTCTCCTGACTCAGAACCCACACCTGACTCAGAACCCACACCTGTCTCCTGACTCAGAACCCACACCTGATTCACCCACACCTGTCTCCTGACTCAGAACCCTCACCTGTCTCCTGACTCAGAACCCACACCTGTCTCCTGACTCAGAACCCTCACCTGTCTCCTGACTCAGCTTGCTTATACATTTTGATAGGTAAACTATGTATTTTGACTATGTTTTGTAACTTTCCCCAAGTCGTTGCAGCAAATGAGAACATATTCTCAGTCAATTCACCTGGCAAAATAGGGAATACATCTAAAATTAAATTAGGGCACTACTTTTGACCAGGGCCCACAGGGTATAGGATGCCATTTGGGACACAGACTCAGAACCCACACCTGTCTCCTGACTCAGAACCCACACCTGTCTCCTGACTCAGAACCCACACCTGTCTCCTGACTCAGAACCCACACCTGTCTCCTGACTCAGAACCCACACCTGTCTCCTGACTCAGAACCCACACCTGCCTCCTGACTCAGAACCCACACCTGTCTCCTGACTCAGAACCCACACCTGTCTCCTGACTCAGAACCCACACCTGATTCACCCACACCTGTCTCCTGACTCAGAACCCACACCTGTCTCCTGACTCAGAACCCACACCTGATTCACCCTCACCTGTCTCCTGACTCAGAACCCACACCTGCCTCCTGACTCAGAACCCACACCTGTCTCCTGACTCAGAACCCACACCTGTGTCCTGACTCAGAACCCACACCTGTCTCCTGACTCAGAACCCACACCTGTCTCCTGACTCAGAACCCACACCTGTCTCCTGACTCAGAACCCACACCTGTCTCCTGACTCAGAACCCACACCTGTCTCCTGACTCAGAACCCACACCTGTCTCCTGACTCAGAACCCACACCTGACTCCTGACTCAGAACCCACACCTGTCTCCTGACTCAGAACCCACACTTGTCTCCTGACTCAGAACCCACACCGGTCTCCTGACTCAGAACCCACACCTGTCTCCTGACTCAGAACCTACACCTGATTCACCCACACCTGTCTCCTGACTCAGAACCCAGTACATACAGCATGCAGTATGTACAGTACTTAGTGCTGGGGTTAATTCAGCTTTTCTGAACATAACATAGGTTGTCTGTCAGAGTCTAGGTGATGTGGGTAAGGCGGAGTCAGGCGCAGGACACAGAGATGAGTAATAATAGTAACTTTACTCAAAAAAAGAATCTTCCAACAAGGAGAACGAAAATCCAGAATCACATGAACGAGACAACTGACAACAGTAAACACGCACAAAACCATGATGGCTCCAAGAGGGTTAAATAGGGAAATAATTAAAAACGTAATGGGAACCAGGTGTGTACAATCAAGACAAAACAAATGGAAAAAGAAATGTAGATCGGTGGAGGCTAGAAAGCCGGTGACGTCGACCGCCGAACGCCGCCCGAACAAGTAGAAGCACCAACTTCGGTGGAAGTCATGACATTACTATTAACAAAAGGTGTTTTTAGCTGTAATTATTATTTTGTTTTATCTGTGTGTAAATGACACTGTTATGTATGCTATTTCCCCCCCCCACAGCTGACCTAGCTAGTTCAGAGCTTCAATTAGCCTTATATTCCCTGCAGTTAGTATTTGTTGAACTGAAATTGGTACTTAATGCAGGTAAAACCAAGTATATGTTATTTTCCAAATCACGTAAAAAATGTATCGGATGATTTATGCATGCGTACTTTGGATGGTGCCCTCATTGATCGTCTCCACGCTTATAAATATCTGCAAATCTGGATTGATGATATAGGCTTTGATTCAAAAAGCATGTTGACGAGTTAGTTAATTCAGAAGTTAAGAATGAAATGTATTTCCTTTAATAGGAATAGGAACACCTTTCGTTAAATAGCAGAAAACAAATAATTCAGTCTACATTCATCCCAGTCTTAGACTACGGCAGTATGATCTATATGAACGAGTGCTGCCACTGTATTGAAGCCATTAGATGCAGTTTACCATAGAGCGTTACATTTTATTATTAAGGGCGATTAGGTTAGAGCACACATCACTGCATTTATGTATCAGAAATTAGACTGGCCATCTTTTGAGGTCTCGTAGATCGATGCATTGTACGCTTTCTGTTTATAAAAGCATAAACTCCCACCGTACCTTTCTTTCTCGAGGCAACCTAGAGAAATACAAGCTATCAGACACGGTCTCAGGGATGGCGAACTCTGGAGGCTCCGTCGATCTCCACAGAGTTAGGTCAATCTGCCTTGAGCTATCTTGTAACTTGCTTGTGGAATAGTCTGAAATGAGAGGAATCGGTGCCTGGGGCAGTTCAGACGGATGTGTGAGGACATTTTTAATGAACAACGTGTGTTTTTTGCTTGCTTATACATTTTGATAGGTAAACTATGTATTTTGACTATGTTTTGTAACTTTCCCCAAGTCGTTGCAGCAAATGAGAACATATTCTCAGTCAACTCACCTGGCAAAATAGGGAATACATCTAAAATTCAATTAGGGCACTACTTTTGACCAGGGCCCACAGGGTATAGGATGCCATTTGGGACACAGACTCAGAACCCACACCTGTCTCCTGACTCAGAACCCACACCTGTCTCCTGACTCAGAACCCACACCTGTCTCCTGACTCAGAACCCACACCTGTCTCCTGACTCAGAACCCACACCTGTCTCCTGACTCAGAACCCACACCTGTCTCCTGACTCAGAACCCACACCTGTCTCCTGACTCAGAACCCACACCTGTCTCCTGACTCAGAACCCACACCTGTCTCCTGACTCAGAACCCACACCTGATTCACCTGTCTCCTGACTCAGAACCCACACCTGATTCACCCACACCTGTCTCCTGACTCAGAACCCACACCTGTCTCCTGACTCAGAACCCACACCTGTCTCCTGACTCAGAACCCACACCTGTCTCCTGACTCAGAACCCACACCTGTCTCCTGACTCAGAACCCACACCTGTCTCCTGACTCAGAACCCACACCTGATTCACCCACACCTGTCTCCTGACTCAGAACCCACACCTGTCTCCTGACTCAGAACCCACACCTGATTCACCCTCACCTGTCTCCTGACTCAGAACCCACACCTGCCTCCTGACTCAGAACCCACACCTGTCTCCTGACTCAGAACCCACACCTGTCTCCTGACTCAGAACCCACACCTGATTCACCCACACCTGTCTCCTGACTCAGAACCCACACCTGTCTCCTGACTCAGAACCCACACCTGTCTCCTGACTCAGAACACACACCTGTCTCCTGACTCAGAACCCACACCTGTCTCCTGACTCAGAACCCACAACTGTCTCCTGACTCAGAACCCACACCTGACTCCTGACTCAGAACCCACACCTGTCTCCTGACTCAGAACCCACACCTGTCTCCTGACTCAGAACCCACACCGGTCTCCTGACTCAGAACCCACACCTGTCTCCTGACTCAGAACCCACACCTGATTCACCCACACCTGACTCAGAACCCACACCTGATTCACCCACACCTGTCTCCTGACTCAGAACCCTCACCTGTCTCCTGACTCAGAACCCACACCTGTCTCCTGACTCAGAACCCTCACCTGTCTCCTGACTCAGCTTGCTTATACATTTTGATAGGTAAACTATGTATTTTGACTATGTTTTGTAACTTTCCCCAAGTCGTTGCAGCAAATGAGAACATATTCTCAGTCAACTCACCTGGCAAAATAGGGAATACATCTAAAATTCAATTAGGGCACTACTTTTGACCAGGGCCCACAGGGTATAGGATGCCATTTGGGACACAGACTCAGAACCCACACCTGTCTCCTGACTCAGAACCCACACCTGTCTCCTGACTCAGAACCCACACCTGTCTCCTGACTCAGAACCCACACCTGTCTCCTGACTCAGAACCCACACCTGTCTCCTGACTCAGAACCCACACCTGCCTCCTGACTCAGAACCCACACCTGTCTCCTGACTCAGAACCCACACCTGTCTCCTGACTCAGAACCCACACCTGATTCACCCACACCTGTCTCCTGACTCAGAACCCACACCTGTCTCCTGACTCAGAACCCACACCTGATTCACCCTCACCTGTCTCCTGACTCAGAACCCACACCTGCCTCCTGACTCAGAACCCACACCTGTCTCCTGACTCAGAACCCACACCTGTCTACTGACTCAGAACCCACACCTGATTCACCCACACCTGTCTCCTGACTCAGAACCCACACCTGTCTCCTGACTCAGAACCCACACCTGTCTCCTGACTCAGAACCCACACCTGTCTCCTGACTCAGAACCCACACCTGTCTCCTGACTCAGAACCCACACCTGTCTCCTGACTCAGAACCCACACCTGTCTCCTGACTCACAACCCACACCTGACTCCTGACTCAGAACCCACACCGGTCTCCTGACTCAGAACCCACACCGGTCTCCTGACTCAGAACCCACACCTGTCTCCTGACTCAGAACCCACACCTGATTCACCCACACCTGTCTCCTGACTCAGAACCCACACCTGATTCACCCACACCTGTCTCCTGACTCAGAACCCTCACCTGTCTCCTGACTCAGAACCCACACCTGTCTCCTGACTCAGAACCCTCACCTGTCTCCTGACTCAGAACCCACACCTGTCTCCTGACTCAGAACCCACACCTGTCTCCTGACTCAGAACCCACACCGGTCTCCTGACTCAGAACCCACACCTGTCTCCTGACTCAGAACCCACACCTGTCTCCTGACTCAGAACCCACACCTGTCTCCTGACTCAGAACCCACACCTGACTCAGAACCCACACCTGTCTCCTGGTCTCCTGACTCAGAACCCACACCGGTCTCCTGACTCAGAACCCACACCGGTCTCCTGACTCAGAACCCACACCGGTCTCCTGACTCAGAACCCACACCGGTCTCCTGACTCAGAACCCACACCGGTCTCCTGACTCAGAAGCCACACCGGTCTCCTGACTCAGAACCCACACCGGTCTCCTGACTCAGAACCCACACCGGTCTCCTGACTCAGAACCCACACCGGTCTCCTGACTCAGAACCCACACCTGTCTCCTGACTCAGAACCCACACCTGTCTCCTGACTCAGAACCCACACCTGTCTCCTGACTCAGAACCCACAACTGTCTCCTGACTCAGAACCCACACCTGACTCCTGACTCAGAACCCACACCTGTCTCCTGACTCAGAACCCACACCTGTCTCCTGACTCAGAACCCACACCGGTCTCCTGACTCAGAACCCACACCGGTCTCCTGACTCAGAACCCACACCTGACTCACCCACACCTGTCTCCTGACTCAGAACCCACACCTGATTCACCCACACCTGTCTCCTGACTCAGAACCCTCACCTGTCTCCTGACTCAGAACCCACACCTGTCTCCTGACTCAGAACCCTCACCTGTCTCCTGACTCAGCTTGCTTATACATTTTGATAGGTAAACTATGTATTTTGACTATGTTTTGTAACTTTCCCCAAGTCGTTGCAGCAAATGAGAACATATTCTCAGTCAACTCACCTGGCAAAATAGGGAATACATCTAAAATTCAATTAGGGCACTACTTTTGACCAGGGCCCACAGGGTATAGGATGCCATTTGGGACACAGACTCAGAACCCACACCTGTCTCCTGACTCAGAACCCACACCTGTCTCCTGACTCAGAACCCACACCTGTCTCCTGACTCAGAACCCACACCTGTCTCCTGACTCAGAACCCACACCTGTCTCCTGACTCAGAACCCACACCTGCCTCCTGACTCAGAACCCACACCTGTCTCCTGACTCAGAACCCACACCTGTCTCCTGACTCAGAACCCACACCTGATTCACCCACACCTGTCTCCTGACTCAGAACCCACACCTGTCTCCTGACTCAGAACCCACACCTGATTCACCCTCACCTGTCTCCTGACTCAGAACCCACACCTGCCTCCTGACTCAGAACCCACACCTGTCTCCTGACTCAGAACCCACACCTGTCTCCTGACTCAGAACCCACACCTGATTCACCCACACCTGTCTCCTGACTCAGAACCCACACCTGTCTCCTGACTCAGAACCCACACCTGTCTCCTGACTCAGAACCCACACCTGTCTCCTGACTCAGAACCCACACCTGTCTCCTGACTCAGAACCCACACCTGTCTCCTGACTCAGAACCCACACCTGTCTCCTGACTCAGAACCCACACCTGTCTCCTGACTCAGAACCCACACCTGACTCCTGACTCAGAACCCACACCGGTCTCCTGACTCAGAACCCACACCGGTCTCCTGACTCAGAACCCACACCTGTCTCCTGACTCAGAACCCACACCTGATTCACCCACACCTGTCTCCTGACTCAGAACCCACACCTGATTCACCCACACCTGTCTCCTGACTCAGAACCCTCACCTGTCTCCTGACTCAGAACCCACACCTGTCTCCTGACTCAGAACCCTCACCTGTCTCCTGACTCAGAACCCACACCTGTCTCCTGACTCAGAACCCACACCTGTCTCCTGACTCAGAACCCACACCGGTCTCCTGACTCAGAACCCACACCTGTCTCCTGACTCAGAACCCACACCTGTCTCCTGACTCAGAACCCACACCTGTCTCCTGACTCAGAACCCACACCTGACTCAGAACCCACACCTGTCTCCTGACTCAGAATCCACACCGGTCTCCTGACTCAGAACCCACACCGGTCTCCTGACTCAGAACCCACACCGGTCTCCTGACTCAGAACCCACACCGGTCTCCTGACTCAGAACCCACACCGGTCTCCTGACTCAGAACCCACACCGGTCTCCTGACTCAGAAGCCACACCGGTCTCCTGACTCAGAACCCACACCGGTCTCCTGACTCAGAACCCACACCGGTCTCCTGACTCAGAACCCACACCGGTCTCCTGACTCAGAACCCACACCGGTCTCCTGACTCAGAACCCACACCTGTCTCCTGACTCAGAACCCACACCTGTCTCCTGACTCAGAACCCACACCTGTCTCCTGACTCAGAACCCACACCTGTCTCCTGACTCAGAACCCACACCTGTCTCCTGACTCAGAACCCACACCTGCCTCCTGACTCAGAACCCACACCTGTCTCCTGACTCAGAACCCACACCTGCCTCCTGACTCAGAACCCACACCTGTCTCCTGACTCAGAACCCACACCTGTCTCCTGACTCAGAATCCACACCTGACTCAGAACCCACACCTGCCTCCTGACTCAGAATCCACACCTGACTCAGAACCCACACCTGTCTCCTGACTCAGAATCCACACCTGACTCAGAACCCACACCTGTCTCCTGACTCAGAATCCACACCTGACTCAGAACCCACACCTGTCTCCTGACTCAGAATCCACACCTGACTCAGAACCCACACCTGTCTCCTGACTCAGAATCCACACCTGACTCCTGACTCAGAATCCACACCTGACTCAGAACCCACACCTGTCTCCTGACTCAGAATCCACACCTGACTCAGAACCCACACCTGTCTCCTGACTCAGAATCCACACCTGACTCCTGACTCAGAATCCACACCTGACTCAGAACCCACACCTGCCTCCTGACTCAGAATCCACACCTGACTCAGAACCCACACCTGTCTCCTGACTCAGAATCCACACCTGACTCAGAACCCACACCTGTCTCCTGACTCAGAATCCACACCTGACTCAGAACCCACACCTGTCTCCTGACTCAGAATCCACACCTGACTCAGAACCCACACCTGTCTCCTGACTCAGAATCCACACCTGACTCCTGACTCAGAATCCACACCTGACTCAGAACCCACACCTGCCTCCTGACTCAGAATCCACACCTGACTCAGAACCCACACCTGTCTCCTGACTCAGAATCCACACCTGACTCAGAACCCACACCTGTCTCCTGACTCAGAATCCACACCTGACTCAGAACCCACACCTGTCTCCTGACTCAGAATCCACACCTGACTCCTGACTCAGAATCCACACCTGACTCAGAACCCACACCTGCCTCCTGACTCAGAATCCACACCTGACTCAGAACCCACACCTGTCTCCTGACTCAGAATCCACACCTGACTCAGAACCCACACCTGTCTCCTGACTCAGAATCCACACCTGACTCCTGACTCAGAATCCACACCTGACTCAGAACCCACAAAATGCTTGTCCCTCTCCTGTGTCTCCAGGCTTCCTACAGCTGAAAATGCTAGTCCCTCTCCTGTGTCTCCAGGCTTCCCACAGCTGAAAATGCTAGTCCCTCTCCTGTGTCTCCAGGCTTCCCACAGCTGAAAATGCTAGTCCCTCTCCTGTGTCTCCAGGCTTCCCACAGCTGAAAATGCTAGTCCCTCTCCTGTGTCTCCAGGCTTCCCACAGCTGAAAATGCTAGTCCCTCTCCTGTGTCTCCAGGCTTCCCACAGCTGAAAATGCTTGTCCCTCTCCTGTGTCTCCAGGCTTCCTACAGCTGAAAATGCTAGTCCCTCTCCTTTGTCTCCAGGCTTCCCACAGCTGAAAATGCTAGTCCCTCTCCTGTGTCTCCAGGCTTCCTACAGCTGAAAATGCTAGTCCCTCTCCTGTGTCTCCAGGCTTCCCACAGCTGAAAATGCTTGTCCCTCTCCTGTGTCTCCAGGCTTCCTACAGCTGAAAATGCTAGTCCCTCTCCTGTGTCTCCAGGCTTCCCACAGCTGAAAATGCTAGTCCCTCTCCTGTGTCTTTAACCTGAGATATTACATTTACACTCTGAGAACTCACACCTGCCTCCTAAACCAGCACGGCATTATGGGATTGTTCTGACATTGAAATAGTTCTTACTGTCAGATGGGATCAGGTGAGATAATCCTGCCTGTGGACGCTGAACACCGGCATCCTTGGCTCTCACACACAGAGAGAAACACACACAGAGAGAGACAAACACACACACACACAGAGAGACAAACACACACACACACACAGAGAGAGACAAACACACACACAGAGAAACACTCACACACACACACAGAGAAACACTCACACACACACACAGAGAGAGACAAACACACACACAGAGAAACACTCACACACACACAGAGACAAACACACACAGAGAGAGAGACAAACACACACACACAGAGAGAGACAAACACACACACAGAGAAACACTCACAGAGAGAGAGGGAGAGAGAGAGAGAGAGAGAGACACACACACACTCAGACACACAGAGAAACACTCACAGAGAGAGAGAGAGAGAGAGAGAGACACACACACAGAGAGATAGACACACACAGACACATACACACAAACACACAGAGAGAGACAGGTGGTCTGTCCTGTTATGATAGGTGTTGTAACGCTCCAAGGCTCTCCTCTAGCAATCTAAAAGGGTGGTTCCAAGGTTGCTTTTTTTTTATCAGGGAGCGATATGTGTGAGTCTTAGGTATTTGTAATAGTAATTTATTTGATGGCAGGAATCCCACAGTAGTGTGTATGGATGGAATCAAAATCATTTTTAAGGCCATCGATTTGTGGGCGTGTGTGTGTGTGCGCCTGAGTGCGTGCATGCGTGTGTAGGTCTGTGTGTGTGTCTGTGTGTGTGTGTGTCTCTGTGTGTGTGTTGTGTGTGTGTGTGTCTGTGTCTGTGTATGTGTATGTCTGTGTCTGTGTCTGTGCACTATAGGCCCTGGTCTAAAGTAGTGCACTAACCCTATAGGCCCTGGTCTAAAGTAGTGTACTAATCCAGTGCAGTGTTTCCCAGTTGGTCAGTGTTTCCCAGTTGTACAGTGTTTCCCAGTTAGTCAGTGTTTCCCAGTTGGTCAGTGTTTCCCAGTTGGACACGGTTTCCCAGTTGGTCAGTGTTTCCCAGTTGGTCAGTGTTTCCCCGTTAGTCAGTGTTTCCCAGTTGGACAGTGTTTCCCAGTTGGACAGTGTTTCCCAGTTGGACAGTGTTTCCCCGTTAGTCAGTGTTTCCCAGTTGGACACGGTTTCCCCGTTAGTCAGTGTTTCCCAGTTGGACAGTGTTTCCCAGTTGGTCAGTGTTTCCCAGTTGATCAGTGTTTCCCAGTTGGACAGTGTTTCCCAGTTGGTCAGTGTTTCCCAGTTGGTCAGTGTTTCCCAGTTGGTCAGTGTTTCCCCGTTAGTCAGTGTTTCCCAGTTGGACAGTGTTTCCCAGTTGGTCAGTGTTTCCCAGTTGATCAGTGTTTCCCAGTTGGTCAGTGTTTCCCAGTTGGACACGGTTTCCCAGTTGGTCAGTGTTTCCCAGTTGTACAGTGTTTCCCAGTTGGACAGTGTTTCCCAGTTGGTCAGTGTTTCCCAGTTGGTCAGTGTTTCCCAGTTGGACAGTGTTTCCCAGTTGGTCAGTGTTTCCCAGTTGGACAGTGTTTCCCAGTTGGTCAGTGTTTCCCAGTTGGTCAGTGTTTCCCAGTTGGTCAGTGTTTCCCAGTTGGTCAGTGTTTCCCAGTTGGTCAGTGTTTCCCAGTTGGTCAGTGTTTCCCAGTTGTACAGTGTTTCCCAGTTAGTCAGTGTTTCCCAGTTGGTCAGTGTTTCCCAGTTGGACACGGTTTCCCAGTTGGTCAGTGTTTCCCAGTTGTACAGTGTTTCCCAGTTGGACAGTGTTTCCCAGTTGGTCAGTGTTTCCCAGTTGGACACAGTTTCCCAGTTGGTCAGTGTTTCCCAGTTGGTCAGTGTTTCCCCGTTAGTCAGTGTTTCCCAGTTGGACAGTGTTTCCCAGTTGGTCAGTGTTTCCCAGTTGGGCAGTGTTTCCCAGTTGGACAGTGTTTCCCAGTTGGGCAGTGTTTCCCAGTTGGACACGGTTTCCCAATTGAAATGAGATCTCATGATAGAAATCCAAGCATTTGACTGTCATTAACAAAGTAAACTACACGTTGGAGGAGTAGAGGAGTAGAGGAGTGGAGGAGTAGAGGAGTGGAGGAGTAGAGGAGTAGAGGAGTGGAGGAGTGGAGGAGTAGAGGACTGGAGGAGTGGAGGAGTAGAGGAGTGGAGGAGTGGAGGAGTAGAGGAGTAGAGGACTGGAGGAGTAGAGGAGTGGAGGAGTGGAGGAGTGGAGGAGTAGAGGACTGGAGGAGTGGAGGACTAGAGGACTGGAGGAGTGGAGGAGTGGAGGACTGGAGGAGTGGAGGAGTGGAGGAGTAGAGGACTGGAGGAGTGGAGGAGTAGAGGACTGGAGGAGTGGAGGAGTGGAGGAGTGGAGGACTGGAGGAGTAGAGGAGTGGAGGAGTAGAGGACTGGAGGAGTGGAGGAGTGGAGGACTGGAGGAGTAGAGGACTGGAGGACTGGAGGAGTAGAGGACTGGAGGAGTAGAGGACTGGAGGAGTAGAGGAGTGGAGGAGTAGAGGAGTGGAGGAGGACTGGAGGAGTGGAGGAGTAGAGGAGTGGAGGAGTGGAGGAGGAGTGGAGGAGTGGAGGAGTGGAGGAGTAGAGGAGTGGAGGAGTGAGTGGAGGAGTGAGTGAAGGAGTAGAGGAGTGGAGGAGTGGAGGCCTGGAGTGGAGGCCTGGAGGAGTGGAGGAGTGGAGGCCTGGAGGAGTGGAGGAGGAGTAGAGGAGTGGAGGAGTAGAGGAGTGGAGGACTGGAGGACTGGAGGAGTAGAGGAGTGGAGGAGTGGAGGAGTAGAGGAGTGGAGGAGTGGAGGAGTGGAGGAGTAGAGGAGTGGAGGAGTGGAGGCCTGGAGTGGAGGCCTGGAGGAGTGGAGGAGTAGAGGAGTGGAGGAGTGGAGGAGTAGAGGAGTGGAGGAGGAGTAGAGGACTGGAGGAGTGGAGGAGTAGAGGAGTGGAGGACTGGAGGAGTGGAGGACTGGAGGAGTAGAGGAGTGGAGGAGTGGAGGACTGGAGGACTGGAGGACTGGAGGAGTGGAGGAGTGGAGGAGTGGAGGAGTAGAGGACTGGAGGAGTGGAGGACTGGAGGAGTAGAGGACTGGAGGAGTGGAGGAGTGGAGGAGTAGAGGAGTAGAGGAGTGGAAGAGTGGAGGAGTAGAGGACTGGAGGAGTGGAGGAGTAGAGGACTAGAGTGTTTACCATAAACTGTGTACCAAATGGCACCCACCCAATTCCCTTCTTTAGTGCACTGCTTTTCACCAGTATCCTAATGGCTCTAGATAGATGGGGTCTGCGGACAGATAATGAAAAAAAGAGTACAATTATTGTGATAAAATTGTTCCTGAATAACAGATTGAACAAAATGTGGCGATGAGAGCCTTGGAATAAATTTAGAGGATAAATACAAATCAATGTAATATTCCTAATAAACCTGCTATGTTCTTCACCCTGGGCAACATATTGGATATTGGTATCCACAGTAAGCCTATACTCCAACAATTATACATTTGTCAAATCAACACTTTAAAAAACATTTTTTAATGTTTTAACAGGAATGCACTGAAATTTAAGCTTTAAAACTGCAAAGTTTTCTCTTCACCTCATAGAAAAATGTTTGGGATTTGCAGGATATTAGCTTTAAAGCTGCAACAACAAAACATCACTCTGACATGATAACCGCAACATTTCTTCTCCGATGCCTTTAAAATGTTCCTTCCCAGGGCCCGAGACTTGGTTCCTCCGGCCACGCACTGCCCAAGTCATAGTAAGGTAAAAATCTGTCGTTCTGCCCCTGAACAAGGCAGTTAACCCACTGTTCCTAGGCCGTCAATTTGTTCTTAACTGACTTGCCTAGTTAAATAAAGGTTAAATAAAAAATAAATATAAATAAATAGTAAAACTCATCGTATGCTATTTTTTATCTCACTTGAATTCTCATTATGAGAGCGTCTCTGATGAAAAAAGGAGTTGAGAACCCCCGACATAGGAATTTGGTGTCATTTTGGTGTGTGTGTAAATGTGTGTGTGGGTGTGTGTATATATATATGTGTGTGTGTGTGTGTGTGTGTGTGTGTGTGTGTGTGTGTGTGTGTGTGTGTGTGTACATGTCTTTCAGTGTCTAGCTAGGACCTTGAGAGGAGGGAGAATAAACATTCCCTAATCCCTCAGCTCTTCCCATCTGCGCTGGCATCCCATTGGGGAGGGGGGGGGGGGGGCTGCAGCAGCAGGGATAGTTGTGTCCCAAAAGGAATCCTATTGCCTTATCAAGTGCACTACTTTTGACCCAAAGCCCTATTGACTCTGGTCAAAAGTAGTGCTCTATGTAGGGAATAGGGTGCCATTTGGGACGCAATGATGGGTTCTCACTAGGGACCTTACGGGATAAGCCACCATTTTATTTTCCTGCCTACCTCTCTATGGCTGCTTAATTTCTGCTGACTTCTATTATCCGGGTTTTGGACCAGAATCCATCTGTGATAAGAGTTTAGTCCTCTTTGTGGATCCCCCCCCAGAGGTCAACCAGAGGTCAACCTGGGCTGAGTCCAAAATGTACCCTGGGTTCTATTTTAAACAAACCATAACACAGTGGTCTAAATATTTTAAGCAATTTTTTTCTAAAGTAGAATTATGGGCTGCGTAGCTGGCGGTTGGCACAAAAGGGGTTTTGATGAATAAACAAGTTGTAGGCCCCTCACTGGCCAATCAGAATGTGCTCCATGGCTAAATATGTGGTTGCTTCCGGTTGTGTATTTACGGTATTTCATGTACTGCGTTGTCATCAACTGAAATATGAATATTACTTCCTAGTTTGTTAAATAGCCTACAGAAACAAACCAACAAAATGGAGGCCTATCCCATATTCGCTAAATATGCTCAGCATGTTTGCAGTTCACTTTGTTCTAAGTACCTGCATGGCTTCAATATAGAAATATATTGTTAAACATAGCATTCACACTGATATAGGAATAGTGTAAAATGCCAAATGCCAATAATTAACGAAATATTGAATAACAATTAGTCTTTAAATGCCTTGGCCTGATGCTAATAGTTCCAAATTATGCAGCAAATAAAGGGTGTTTTTGAGGCTGAGTTATAATGGTCGATCATGACAGGTCTATATCATGACTGGTCTATATCATGACTGGTCTATATCATGACTGGTCTATATCATGACTGGTCTATATCATGACTGGTCTATATCATGACTGGTCTATATCATGACTGGTCTATATCATGACTGGTCTATAACATGACTGGTCTATAACATGACTGGTCAATATCATGACTGGTCTATAACATGACTGGTCTATAACATGACTGGTCTATAACATGACTGGTCAATATCATGACTGGTCTATAACATGACTGGTCTATATCATGACTGGTCTATAACATGACTGGTCAATATCATGACTGGTCTATATCATGACTGGTCTATAACATGACTGGTCTATATCATGACTGGTGTATATCATGACTGGTCTATATCATGACTGGTCTATATCATGACTGGTGTATATCATGACTGGTCTATATCATGACTGGTCTATATCATGAATGTTGTAAAGCATGACTGGTCTATATCATGACTGGTCTATAACATGACTGGTCTATAACATGACTGGTCTATACCATGACTGGTCTATAACATGACTGGTCTATATCATGACTGGTCTATACCATGACTGGTCTATACCATGACTGGTCTATACCATGACTTGTGTATATCATGACTGGTCTATAACATGACTGGTCTATAACATGACTGGTCTATAACATGACTGGTATATATCATGACTGGTGTATATCATGACTGGTCTATAACATGACTGGTCTATAACATGACTGGTCTATATCATGACTGGTCTATATCATGACTGGTCTATAACATGACTGGTCTATATCATGCATGACTGGTCTATATCATGACTGGTCTATAACATGACTGGTCAATATCATGACTGGTCTATAACATGACTGGTCTATATCATGACTGGTCTATAACATGACTGGTCTATATCATGACTGGTCTATATCATGACTGGTCTATATCATGACTGGTCTATATCATGACTGGTCTATATCATGACTGGTCTATACCATGACTGGTCTATATCATGACTGGTCTATATCATGACTGGTCTATATCATGACTGGTCTATAACATGACTGGTCTATATCATGACTGGTCTATATCATGACTGGTCTATATCATGACTGGTCTATATCATGACTGGTCTATAACATGACTGGTCTATATCATGACTGGTCTATATCATGACTGGTCTATATCATGACTGGTCTATATCATGACTGGTCTATAACATGACTGTTCTATATCATGACTGGTCTATACCATGACTGGTCTATATCATGACTGGTCTATATCATGACTGATCTATATCATGACTGGTCTATATCATGACTGGTCTATATCATGACTGGTCTATATCATGACTGGTCTATAACATGACTGGTCTATATCATGACTGGTCTATATCATGACTGGTCTATATCATGACTGGTCTATATCATGACTGGTCTATATCATGACTGGTCTATATCATGACTGGTCTATAACAAGGCTGCTTCTGCAGCACTCTAACTATACTGAACCAAAGATCAAGGTCTTTTTCATATGGCCTAAAGACTGTACTATCCTACTGTACAAACGTTGCACTACCTATGCAAATGTCAAGTCCCCCTTTTTTATATGCAGTGCTGTTGCATGGTAACAGAGTAGAGAGAAAGAAAAAACAGCTATTTGTTTTTTTGTTAAACATGATTTCCAAAGTGAATGGAGAGGTCAGTGGAAATGTAAATCTATTAGAATTATGAAAGCGAGGGCTACATTGAGTTAGCTTCCACCTGACACATACATCTGGCATTTTCTAAAGGAAGTGGGGATGGGGGAGAGAGAGAGAGAGAGAGAGAGAGAGAGAGAGAGAGAGAGAGAGGGAGACGGGGAGCCAGATTGTTGATGCTATATATAGGACACTGAGAGGCTTTGAAGCCACCGGGGTCGGCCATATTGGCCCTCCACAGTAGGAGCAGTCCTCCAAAGACAGGTTAGCTGGTTAGCTGGTTAGCTGAGAACGTCACAAAAATTATGCGCACGCTTCAGTGGGGCAGAAGGACGTGTGTTGTGATTCTGGATGGCCAGATAGCTAGCAACAATGACAAGAAGCTGCCATGATTCTGGATGGCCAGATAGCTAGCAACAATGACAAGAAGCTGCAATAATTCTGGATGGCCAGATAGCTAGCAACAATGACAAGAAGCTGCAGTGATTCTGGATGGCCAGATAGCTAGCAACAATGACAAGAAGCTGCCATGATTCTGGATGGCCAGATAGCTAGCAACAATGACAAGAAGCTGCAATAATTCTGGATGGCCAGATAGCTAGCAACAATGACAAGAAGCTGCAGTGATTCTGGATGGCCAGATAGCTAGCAACAATGACAAGAAGCTGCCATGATTCTGGATGGCCAGATAGCTAGCAACAATGACAAGCTGCTGCCATGATTCTGGATGGCCAGATAGCTAGCAACAATGACAAGAAGCTGCCGTGATTCTGGATGGCCAGATAGCTAGCAACAATGACAAGAAGCTGCCATGATTCTGGATGGCCAGATAGCTAGCAACAATGACAAGAAGCTGCCATGATTCTGGATGGCCAGATAGCTAGCAACAATGACAAGACACTGCCATGATTATGGATGGCCAGATAGCTAGCAACAATGACAAGACGCTGCCATGATTCTGGATGGCCAGATAGCTAGCAACAATGACAAGACGCTGCCATGATTCTGGATGGCGGACAGGCTGCTCTGTTCTCATTTACAACTGCAACCTGGCCAAGATAAAGCAAAGCAGTTCGACACATACAACAACGCAGAGTTACACATGGAATAAACAAACATACAGTCAATAATACAGTAGAAAAAAGTCTATATACATTGTGTGCAAATGAGGTAAGATAAGGGAGGTAAGGCAATAAATAGGCCATGGTGGCAAAGTAATTACAATTTAGCAATTAAACACTGGAGTGATTGATATGCAGAAGATGAATATGCAAGTAGAGATACTGGGGTGCAAAGGAGCAAGATAACTAAATAATGGCTGTGTTAATGCGAGTGTAGCGAAATGCTTGTAATGGGCTGTCCGTAACCACCCTCTGTAGCGCCACTACAGTCCCGCCAATGTGGAAGAGGACATCGATGTGGATGGGAGCTTTAGTCGATGAACAGCGTTGTCACATAAGGTATTCGTCTTATCTAGGTAGGTGAGGGCAGTGTGGAGCGCAATTGAGATTGCGTCGTCTATGGATCTGTTGGGGCGGGAATGCAAATTGGAGTGGGTCCAGGGTGTCTGGGATGATGGAGTTGATGTGGGCCATAACCAGCCTTTCAAAGCACTTCCTGATTACAGACGTGAGTCATAGGAAGCATTAGAGTTCTTGGGAACAGGAGTGGTGGTGGTCTGTTTGAGACTGTTGGGGTTATAGACTGGGACAAGGAGAGGTTGAAAATGACTGACAAGGAGAGGTTGAAAATGACTGACAAGGAGAGGTTGAAAATGACTGACAAGGAGAGGTTGAAAATGACTGACAAGGAGAGGTTGAAAATGACTGACAAGGAGAGGTTGAAAATGACTGACAAGGAGAGGTTGAAAATGACTGACAAGGAGAGGTTGAAAACGACTGACAAGGAGAGGTTGAAAACGACTGACAAGGAGAGGTTGAAAACGACTGACAAGGAGAGGTTGAAAACGACTGACAAGGAGAGGTTGAAAATGACTGACAAGGAGAGGTTGAAAATGACTGACAAGGAGAGGTTGAAAATGACTGACAAGGAGAGGTTGAAAACGACTGACAAGGAGAGGTTGAAAACGACTGACAAGGAGAGGTTGAAAACGACTGACAAGGAGAGGTTGAAAACGACTGACAAGGAGAGGTTGAAAATGACTGGGACAAGGAGAGGTTGAAAATGACTGACAAGGAGAGGTTGAAAATGACTGACAAGGAGAGGTTGAAAATGACTGACAAGGAGAGGTTGAAAATGACTGACAAGGAGAGGTTGAAAATGACTGACAAGGAGAGGTTGAAAATGACTGACAAGGAGAGGTTGAAAATGACTGACAAGGAGAGGTTGAAAATGACTGACAAGGAGAGGTTGAAAATGACTGACAATGAGAGGTTGAAAATGACTGACAATGAGAGGTTGAAAATGACTGACAAGGAGAGGTTGAAAATGACTGACAAGGAGAGGTTGAAAATGACTGACAAGGAGAGGTTGAAAATGACTGACAAGGAGAGGTTGAAAATGACTGACAAGGAGAGGTTGAAAATGACTGACAAGGAGAGGTTGAAAATGACTGACAAGGAGAGGTTGAAAATGACTGACAAGGAGAGGTTGAAAATGACTGACAAGGAAAGATTGAAAATGACTGACAAGGAGAGGTTGAAAATCACTGACAAGGAGAGGTTGAAAATGACTGACAAGGAAAGATTGAAAATGACTGACAAGGAGAGGTTGAAAATGACTGACAAGGAGAGGTTGAAAATGACTGGTTAATATTGCCTGCCAGCTGTTCTGCGCAAGTTCCCGAGAACGTGCCCTGGACTACCATTTGTCAACCATTGCCTTGCGAGTGTTTACCTGATTAAAACCTTCACGTCAGCCTCGGAGAGTGAGATCACCCAGTCCTATGGTTCGGCGGGTGCCCTCATGCACAACTCGGTGTTGTTTTTTTTCGAATCCTGCATTGATTTTGTCTTGTAGAGAGGCATTGTTGGGCAGATCACGGCTGCGTCTTCCTTTGTAACACGTCGTGGACTGTAGCCCGTGCCACCTTGTTCCTGTATTCTCCTTCGGCTTGTGTGATGGCTCTGCGGAGGTCGCAGCAGGACTTCTTGTACTTGTTCGTGTCCTCAGCCGTAGCCTCGGCGTTGGTTGAGATAGCTCTGTGTGTGGTAGCCTTGTCTTTTAGTTTAGGCCCAACCTCAGTGTTAATCCTGGGCTTTGATTTTGGGGAAACAGCAAAGCTTTACCGTAGGGACAACGTCAGTGATGCATTCCCTAATGAAGTCACTGTCGGAGGTGGTTAGCTCGTAGGGACAACGTCAGTGATGCATTCCCTAATGAAGCCACTGTCGGAGGTGGTTAGCTCGTAGGGACAACGTCAGTGATGCATTCCCTAATGAAGTCACTGTCGGAGGTGGTTAGCTCGTAGGGACAACGTCAGTGATGCATTCCCTAATGAAGCCACTGTCGGAGGTGGTTAGCTCGTAGGGACAACGTCAGTGATGCATTCCCTAATGAAGTCACTGTCGGAGGTGGTTAGCTCGTAGGGACAACGTCAGTGATGCATTCCCTAATGAAGTCACTGTCGGAGGTGGTTAGCTCGTAGGGACAACGTCAGTGATGCATTCCCTAATGAAGCCACTGTCGGAGGTGGTTAGCTCGTAGGGACAACGTCAGTGATGCATTCCCTAATGAAGCCACTGTCGGAGGTGGTTAGCTCGTAGGGACAACGTCAGTGATGCATTCCCTAATGAAGCCACTGTCGGAGGTGGTTAGCTCGTCGATGCTATCGCCGGAGTCCCGGAACATATTCCAGTCAGCAGTCCTGTAACATAGCGTCTGATGCAGAGGGGGAAAAACCCCCCGGCAACCTGAAAAAGCAGCCTCCGGGTTTCCTGCTTGTTTATAGCCTCGTTACAGTGTGTTAAGTACTAGCTTGTTGTTGTGTCTTGGTAGTAGAATATGATAAATCTCTCTCGGGAGGTCAAACGGTCGGCATTTGACCATCAGGTATTCCAAGACGGGGGGAACAATAGGTTGAGAATTCCACTGCACTAGAGTCAGTACACCATTTATTGTTGATGAAGAGACATACCCCTCCCCCTCTCGATTTCCCTAAAACAAATGTCCTGTCCGCTAGAGAATCCATCGAGAAGAATAGCCATGGGAGGGTATCTTGTCCGAAAGTCATGTTTTCAGAAAAGCAGAGAATATTGCAGTTACGAGAGTCCAGTTTTGAAACTGAGATTGCGCCATCCTGTATGTCTGCCGTCCTGCGAGCTCCGACGCAACTTTGATATTTTGTGATTCTTTTGCCGTTTATCTTGACTCTTTGAGCACTAAATGTATTCGCTATCATTTCCTATGAACAACAAGAACTTTCGATTAGATTGGCAGTTCCTAAACTCAACTTCGGCCTTCAACTCATCTACACTGGACTTTTAGTGTAATTCAGACTACCCAATGGGAAACGACGGTGAAAAAGAGGCAGGAGAGTGGCGGCGACCACCTCTTCCCTCCATTCTATTTGTAACGCCAGTCTAGTTCTTCCTCCTCCTCGGACGAGGAGAGGAGAGAAGGATCGGAGGACCAAAATGCAGCGGGTTGTGAATACATAATGAATTTATTGAAAGACGAAGACGAACACGAAAAACACTTGGAAAATTACAAAACAACAAAACGACGTAGACTGACCTAAAACATGAGAACTTACATATAACATGAAGAACGCACAAACAGGTACAGACTACAACTAACGGACGAACAAACCGAAACAGTCCCGTGTGGTGCAACCTACACAGACACGGAAGACAATCACCCACAAACAGTGTGAACAGCCAACCTTTATATGGTTCTCAATCAGAGGAAACGTCAAACACCTGTCCCTGATTGAGAACCATATAAGGCTAATTACAAGTGACCTAAACATAGAAACACAAAACATAGAATGCCCACCCCAACTCACGCCCTGACCAACTAAACACATACAAAATAACAGAAAACAGGTCAGGAACGTGACACTATTGGCTAATGCCACATAATAATAAGATGGATAACCTCGGATAGTGGACTTGCTATCAACTGGACTGCAAATCAAATTAAATGTTTTCCTCATCAATCTACACACAATACCCCATAATGACAAAGCGAAAACATATTTAATTTTTTTTTGTTGCAAAAAAAAAAACACACAAAAAATACCTTGCTTACATAAGTATTCAGAACCTTTGCTATGAAAATGGTGCTTCTACACCTGCATTGCTTGCTGTTTGGGGTTTTAGGCTGGGTTTCTGTACAGCACTTCGAGATATTAGCTGATGTACGAAGGGCTATATAAAATAAACTTGATTGATATGAGACTCAAAATTGAGCTCAGCTGAATCATGTTTCCATTGATCATTCTTGAGATGTTTCTACAACTTGATTAGAGTCCACCTGTGGTAAATTCAATTTATTGGACATGATTTGGAAAGGCACACACCTGTCTATAAAAGGACCCACAGTTGACAGTGCATGTCAGGGCAAAAACCAATTGTTAGAAATTGTTAGATATTACTTGTTAGATATTGCTGCACTGTCGGAACTAGAAGCACAAGCATTTCGCTACACCCACAATAGCATCTGCTAAACACGTGTATGTGACCAATAAAATTTGATTTGATTTTTAGAAAAACTAAGCCATGAGGTCGAAGGAAGTGTCCGTAGAGATCCGAGACAGGATTGTGTCGAGGCACAGATCTGGGGAAGGGAATTTTAGAAACACTTTAAAATAAGGGCTGTGTTTCATGTAGGCTAACCCTGGCGCAACGTTTTGATAGCCATGTAAATCTGTTGTAACGGTGTTCCTCCTCCTCTTCATCCGAAGAGGAGGAGCATGGATTGAACCAAGGCGCAGCGTTGTGAAATGACATGATTTATTAAACAAGACGAAAAAACGAACTACACTTGAATCATTAACAAAACAAATAAACGATGTAGACAGACCTGGACGACGAACTTACATGAAACACGAAGAACGCAATAACAGGAAAACTGACTACACAAAAACCGAACGAACAAACATACCGAGAACAGTCCCGTGTGGCGTAACATACAGACACTGACACAGGAGACAACCACCCACAACAAACAGTGTGAAAACACCTACCTTAATATGACTCTCAATCAGAGGAAACGACACACACCTGCCTCTAATTGAGAGCCATATTAGGTACCCATTAACCAACATAGAAACAGAAAACATAGACTGCCCACCCAAACTCACGTCCTGACCAACTAACACATACAAAAACTAACAGAAAACAGGTCAGGAACGTGACATAACCCCCCCCTTAAGGTGCGAACTCCGGGCGCACCAGCACAAAGTCTAGGGGAGGGTTTGGGTGGGCATCTGACCACGGTGGTGGCTCAGGCTCAGGGCGAGGTCCCCACCCCACCATAGTCAATCCCAGCTTACATCTCCCCCTTAGAATGACCACCCTCTCTCTCCACCCACCTAATATAAGGGGCAACACCAAGACAAGGTAGCTCAGGACAGCGAGGTAGCTCAGGATAGAGAGGTAGCTCAGGATAGAGAGGTAGCTCAGGATAGAGAGATAGCTCAGGATAGAGGGGCAACTCCGGACTGAAAGGCAGCTCCGGACAGAGAGACAGCTCTGGACTGAGGGGCAGTTCCGGATTACTGGCAGCTCCGGGCTGGCTGACGGCTCTGGACGCTCATGGCTGGCTGACGGCTCTGGACGCTCATGGCTGGCTGACGGCTCTGGACGCTCATGGCTGGCTGACGGCTCTGGACGCTCATGGCTGGCTGACGGCTCTGGACGCTCATGGCTCACTGGCGGCTCTGGACGCTCATGGCACACTGGCGGCTCTGGACGCTCATGGCACACTGACGGCTCTTGACGCTCATGGCTCACTGACGGCTCTGGCAGATCCTGTCTGGTTGGCGGCTCTGGCAGATCCTGTCTGGTTGGCGGCTCTGGCAGATCCTGTCTGGTTGGCGGCTCTGGCAGATCCTGTCTGGTTGGCGGCTCTGGCAGATCCTGTCTGGTTGGCGGCTCTGGCAGATCCTGACTGACGAATGGCTCTAGCGGCTCCTGACTGACTAACGGCTCTGACGGCTCGGGACAGACGGGCGGCTCTAATGGCTCGGGACAGACGGATGGCTCAGACGGCGCTGGGGAGACGGATGGCTCAGACGGCGCTGGGGAGACGGATGGCTCAGATGGCGCTGAGGAGACGGATGGCTCAGACGGCGCTGCGGAGACGGATGGCTCAGACGGCGTTGCGGAGACGGATGGCTCAGATGGCGCTGCGGAGACGGATGGCTCAGATGGCGCTGCGGAGACGGATGGCTCAGATGGCGCTGCGGAGACGGATGGCTCAGATGGCGCTGCGGAGACGGATGGCTCAGACTGATCCTGTCTGGCGGAAGGCTTTGGCTGCTCCTGTCTGGCGGAAGGCTCTAGCGGCTCCTGTCTGGCGGAAGGCTCTAGCGGCTCCTGTCTGGCGGAAGGCTCTGTAGGCTCATGGCAGACGGGCGGCTTTGAAGGCTCAATACAGACGGGCAGTTCATGCGGCACTTGGCAGACGGACAGTTCAGGCGCCGTTGGGCAGACGGCAGACTCTGGCCGGCTGAGACGCACTGTAGGCCTGGTGCGTGGTGCCGGAACTGGAGGCACCGGACTGGAGACACGCACTTCAAGCCTAGTGCGGGGAGCAGGGACAGGGCACACTGGACTCTCAAAGCGTACTATTTGCCTGGTGCGTGGTACCGGCACTGGTGGCACCGGGCTGAGGGCACGCACATCAGGACGAGTACGGGGAGAAGGAACAGTGTGTACAGGGCTCTGGAGACGCACAGGTGGCTTAGTGCGTGGTGCCGGAACTGGAGGCACTGGGCTGGAGACACGCACCATAGGGAGAGTGCGTGGAGGAGGAACAGGGCTCTGGAGACGCACTGGAAGCCTGGTGCGTAGTGTAGGCACTGGTGGTACTGGGCTGCACGGTCCGGAAATACCGGACCGTGCAAGCGTACTGGCTCCCTTGAGCATTGAGCCTGCCCAACCTTACCTGGTTGAATGCTCCCCGTCGCCCGACCAGTGCGGGGAGGTGGAATAACCCGCACCGGGCTATGTAGGCGAACCGGGGACACCATGCGTAAGGCTGGTGCCATGTATGCCGGCCCGAGGAGACGCACTGGAGACCAGACGCGTTGAGCCGGCATCATGGCACCTGGCTCAATGCCCAATCTAGCCCTACCAGTGCGGGGAGGTGGAATAACCCGCACCGGGCTATGCACACGTACAGGAGACACCGTGCGCTCTACTGCCGGCGTCTGCCCGTACTCCCGCTCTCCACGGTTAGCCTGGGAAGTGGGCGCAGGTCTCCTACCTGCCCTTGGCCCACTACCTCTTAGCCCCCCCCCCCAAGAAATTTTTGGGGTTTCTTCACGGGCTTCCGTGCTAGCCGCGTACCTTCATAAATCCGGTTTTGAGCTTCATTCTCCGGTTTCCAGCCACGTCTCTTTGCTGCCTCCTCATACCACCGCTCCTGGGCTCGCGCTGCTTCCATCTCCTCACGAGCGCGGCGATATTCCCCAATGTGCGCCCAGTGTCCTTCTCCCTCTAATACTTCCTCCCAAGTCCATGAGTCCTGATCTCTTGGCTGCTGCTCGAACTCACGCTGCTTGGTTCTGGATCAGTGGGTGGTTCTGTAACGGTGTTCCTCCTCCTCTTCATCCGAAGAGGAGGAGCATGGATTGAACCAAGGCGCAGCGTTGTGAAATGACATGATTTATTAAACAAGACGAAAAAACGAACTACACTTGAATCATTAACAAAACAAATAAATGATGTAGACAGACCTGGACGACGAACTTACATGAAACACGAAGAACGCAATAACAGGAAAACTGACTACACAAAAACCGAACGAACAAACATACCGAGAACAGTCCCGTGTGGCGTAACATACAGACACTGACACAGGAGACAACCACCCACAACAAACAGTGTGAAAACACCTACCTTAATATGACTCTCAATCAGAGGAAACGACACACACCTGCCTCTAATTGAGAGCCATATTAGGTACCCATTAACCAACATAGAAACAGAAAACATAGACTGCCCACCCAAACTCACGTCCTGACCAACTAACACATACAAAAACTAACAGAAAACAGGTCAGGAACGTGACATCTGTCTAGGACAAGGCAGACTTTAATCACAGAGCAGCCTGTCCGCCCGCTCTGTGGTGTCTGCATGGTTCTAAATCTAGTTGACTGAAACCTCCTAACGGCCTACCTGTCCGCTCTAAGGCGTCCGCATGGTCCTAAAGCACACCCATGTCTTTTTTGGTATCATAGGAGTAATGATAAAATTGGAGGGGGGCAAAAATGCAATTTCAGAATTTCGGGGCATCATGACACCCCCTTCCCCCTTGGAAACTGCTCTCCTACTTATTACGTATTACTTATTTTGTTGTGTTACAGCCTGAATTCAAAATGGATGAAAAAAAACAATGTCTCACCCATCTACACACGGTACGGGGCGGCAGGGTAGCCTAGTGGTTAGAGCGTTGGGCTAGTAACCGAAAGGTTGCAAGTTCAAATCCCCGAGCTGACAAGGTACAAATCTGTCGTTCTGCCCCTGAACAAGGCAGTTAACCCACTGTTCCTAGGCTGACATTGTAAATAAGAATTTGTTCTTAACTGACTTGTCTAGTTAAATAAAGGTGAAAAATGTAAGTCGCTCTGGATAAGAGCGTCTGCTAAATGTAAATGTACCCAATAACAACAAAGTGAAAACATGTTTTTAGATTTTTTTGTAAATTTATTAAAAATGTAATACTAAAATATCTCATTTGCATAAGTATTCACACCCCTGGGTTAATACTTTGTAGAAGCACCTTTGGTTGCGATTGAAGCTGTGAGTCTTTTTGGATACGTCTCTAAGTGCTTTGAACACCTGGATTTATCCAATATTTGCCCATTATTCTCTAAAACATTCTTCAAGCTCTGTCAAGTTGATCCTTAATCATTGTTAGACAGCAATTTTTAAGACTTGTCAAAGATGTTCAAGTCGATTTAAGTCAAATCTGTAATTAGGCCACTCAGGAACACTCAATGTCGTCTTGGTAAGCAACTCCACTGTAGATTTGGCCTTGTGTTTTAGATTATTTTCCTGCTGAAATGTGAATTTGTCTGTTGGAAAAGAGACTGAAAAAGGTCCTCTCTGATTTTATTTTTTATTTATTTCACCTTTATTTAACCAGGTACGCCAGTTGAGAACAAGTTCTCATTTACAATTGCGACCTGGCCAAGATAAAGCAAAGCAGTTCGACACATAGAACAACGCAGAGTTACACATGGAATAAACAAACATACAGTCAATAATACAGTAGAAAAAAGTCTATATACATTGTGTGCAAATGAGGTAAGATAAGGGAGGTAAGGCAATAAATAGGCCATGGTGGCAAAGTAATTACAATTTAGCAATTAAACACTGGAGTGATAGATATGCAGAAGGTGAATATGCAAGTAGAGATACTGGGGTGCAAAGGAGCAAGATAAATAAATAAATGCAGTGTGGGGATGAGGTAGTTGTTTGGGCTATTTACAGATGGGCTATGCACAGGTGCAGCAGAGAACTGGAAGGAAAGGCGGCCAAAGGAGGAATTGGCTTTGGGGGTGATATACCTGCTGGAGTGCGTGCTACGGGTGGGTGCTGCTATGGTAACCAGTGAGCTGAGATAAGGCGGGGCTTTACCTAGCAAAGACTTGTAGATGACCTGGAGCCGGTGGGTTTGGCGACGAGTATGAAGCGAGGGGAGACTCAATGCTGGCTCAATGCTGTTAGATTTATAACAGGAGACTCAATGCTGGCTCAATGCTGTTAGATTTATAACAGGAGACTCAATGCTGGCTCAATGCTGTTAGATTTATAACAGGAGTCTCAATACTGGCTCAATGCTATGGGTTGCTGATGACCCAGGGACGGGTAGAGAAGATGGATGGGATGAGTCCACCAGCCGGGGTGGAATGCTCGTTGTTCAATCAAACAGGACAGCTGCTGCCCCCTGTAGCAGTAATTATTCATTAATAGACTTACAATATATGACCTAATGTTTTTCAGATAAACAGGTTGGTTGTGTGTTACTGTTGTTCCCGTTGAAATTGCATTGTGTTGTGTTTTAGTGAGAGTGACTATAATTTATTTTGTATAGTCCCAACATACCTACTGGACACACATGGTCAGAAATGGCACCATATTTCCTATATAGTGCACTACTTTGGACCAGGACCAGTATTCCCTATATAGTGCACTACTTTAGACGAGAGCCCTATTCCCTATATAGTGCACTACTTTGGACCAGGGCCAATATTCCCTATATAGTGCACTACTTTAGACCAGAGCCATATTCCCTATATAGTGCACTACTTTGGACCATGACCAGCATTCCCTATATAGTGCACTACTTTGGACTAGGTGATAGGGCGACATTTGGGACCCAGAAGACCCGGGATCAGGTGGTTATTTCTGACCCGGGATCAGGTGTTCTTTCTGACCCGGGATCAGGTGTTATTTCTGACCCGGGATCAGGTGTTATTTCTGACCCGGGATCAGGTGTTCTTTCTGACCCGGGATCAGGTGGTTCTTTCTGACCCGGGATCAGGTGTTTCTTTCTGACCCGGGATCAGGTGTTTCTTTCTGACCCGGGATCAGGTGTTATTTCTGACCCGGGATCAGGTGTTCTTTCTGACCCGGGATCAGGTGTTCTTTCTGACCTGGGATCAGGTGTTCTTTCTGACCCGGGATCAGGTGGTTCTTTCTGACCTGGGATCAGGTGTTTTTTCTGACCCGGGATCAGGTGTTCTTTCTGACCCGGGATCAGGTGTTCTTTCTGACCCGGGATCAGGTGGTTATTTCTGACCCGGGATCAGGTGTTCTTTCTGACCCGGGATCAGGTGGTTCTTTCTGACCCGGGATCAGGTGTTTCTTTCTGACCCGGGATCAGGTGTTATTTCTGACCCGGGATCAGGTGGTTATTTCTGACCCGGGATCAGGTGTTATTTCTGACCTGGGATCAGGTGTTATTTCTGCCCTGGGATCAGGTGGTTTCTTTCTGACCCGGGATCAGGTCGGTTATTTCTGATCTCTCCTGATATAGTCTTTCTTTAATGTCACTTCTGTACAACTTGTACTAAGTTCACAACTTTGATTTACTGTCAAAAGACGGGAACACTGAAGAGAAGAGTTCAGGAGAAGAGAGGAGGAGAAGATAGAAGAGGAGAAGAGGAGAGAGAAGTTGAGGAGAAGAGAGGAGAGAAGTTGAGGCGAGGAGAAGAGAGGAGAGGAGTTGAGGAGAAGAGAGGAGAGAAGTTGAGGAGAAGAGAGGAGGAGAAGTTGAGGAGAAGATAGGAGAGAAGTTGAGGAGAAGAGTTGAGAGAAGTTGAGGAGAGGAGAGGAGTTGAGGAGAAGAGAGGAGAGAAGTTGAGGAGAGGAGAGAAGTTGAGGAGAGGAGAGGAGTTGAGGAGAAGAGAGGAGAGAAGTTGAGGAGAGGAGAGAAGTTGAGGTGAAGAGAGGAGAGAAGTTGAGGAGAGGAGAAGAGAGGAGAGAAGTTGAGGAGAGGAGAGGAGTTGAGGAGAAGAGAGGAGAGAAGTTGAGGAGAGGAGAGAAGTTGAGGTGAAGAGAGGAGAGAAGTTGAGGAGAAGAGTTGAGAGAAGTTGAGGAGAAGAGAGGAGGAGAAGTTGAGGAGACGAGAAGAGGAGAAGTTGAGGAGAAGAGAGTAGAGAAGTTGAGGCGAGCCGAGGAGAAGAGAGGAGAGTTTGTGATCTATGAACTGCCCCGAGATAAAACATCTCTTTCCCTGTCTCTGTCCCAAACGGCACCCTTTTCCCTACATAGTGGACTACTTTTGGCCAGTGCGCTGTCAACATAGTGCACTATTTAGGGAATAGGGTACAATTTTATATTTGAGTTTATTTTATTTTTACAGGGACAGTGCACATTAATCAACGTTTCAGTAAAAGTGACGGTTTTAACCAGCCGGCTAATTTTCAACCGCAGTCCCTGGGCAGGTTATTAAAAACAATTACAATAACAATACAGACAATCAATGAGCAGTGAGCACACGCAGAGCAACATAGGACAAGCAAGACGTAGCATACAGACAGAGCAACATAGGACAAGCAAGACGTAGCATACAGACAGAGCAACATAGGACAAGCAAGACGTAGCATACAGACAGAGCAACATAGGACAAGCAAGACATAGCATACAGACAGAGCAACATAGGACAAGCAAGACGTAGCATACAGACAGAGCAACATAGAACAAGCAAGACGTAGCATACAGACAGAGCAACATAGGACAAGCAAGACATAGCATACAGACAGAGCAACATAGGACAAGCAAGACGTAGCATACAGACAGAGCAACATAGGACAAGCAAGACGTAGCATACAGACAGAGCAACATAGGACAAGCAAGACGTAGCATACAGACAGAGCAACATAGGACAAGCAAGACGTAGCATGCAGACAGAGCAACATAGAACAAGCAAGACATAGCATACAGACAGGGCAACATAGAACAAGCAAGACATAGCATACAGACAGAGCAACATAGGACAAGCAAGACGTAGCATGCAGACGGAGCAACATAGGACAAGCAAGACCTAGCATACAGACAGAGCAACATAGGACAAGCAAGACGTAGCATACAGACAGAGCAACATAGGACAAGCAAGACGTAGCATACAGACAGAGCAACATAGGACAAGCAAGACGTAGCATGCAGACGGAGCAACATAGGACAAGCAAGACCTAGCATACAGACAGAGCAACATAGGACAAGCAAGACGTAGCATACAGACAGAGCAACATAGGACAAGCAAGACCTAGCATACAGACAGAGCAACATAGGACAAGCAAGACGTAGCATGCAGACGGAGCAACATAGGACAAGCAAGACCTAGCATACAGACAGAGCAACATAGGACAAGCAAGACGTAGCATACAGACAGAGCAACATAGGACAAGCAAGACGTAGCATACAGACAGAGCAACATAGGACAAGCAAGACATAGCATACAGACAGAGCAACATAGGACAAGCAAGACGTAGCATACAGACAGAGCAACATAGGACGAGCAAGACGTAGCATACAGACAGAGCAACATAGAACAAGCAAGACATAGCATACAGACAGAGCAACATAGAACAAGCAAGACATAGCATACAGACAGAGCAACATAGGACAAGCAAGACGTAGCATACAGACAGAGCAACATAGGACAAGCAAGACGTAGCATACAGACAGAGCAACATAGGACAAGCAAGACGTAGCATACAGACAGAGCAACATAGGACAAGCAAGACGTAGCATACAGACAGGGCAACATAGAACAAGCAAGACGTAGCATACAGACAGAGCAACATAGGACAAGCAAGACGTAGCATACAGACAGAGCAACATAGGACAAGCAAGACATAGCATACAGACAGAGCAACATAGGACAAGCAAGACGTAGCATACAGACAGAGCAACATAGGACAAGCAAGACGTAGCATACAGACAGAGCAACATAGAACAAGCAAGACGTAGCATACAGACAGAGCAACATAGCACAAAAAGCAACAAGACAAAATCCATAAAAGCAACAAAGTGTTTCCACACCTTACCAGCTACAGACAACAGATAACATGGAAAGGGGCAATACACAGCTAGGGATTATGTTCACAAGCCCGATTGTCCTTTTGCCATGTTTTTTGTGTGAAGGTGTGATAGGTGGTGCAGTTATGTGTGTCTGATGGCAGTGTATTCCAGACATGGGAAGCTCTCACAGAGAAAGCAGATTGACTAAAGGTGCTTTTCCTTAAGGGAACTATACAGTCACCTCTCATGGCAAACCTTGTGAATCTGCTGCCATATGTTTGGGTTTTCTGTTTAACAGAAGTACTGAGTGGAGGGGGAGCCAGGCCATTTAGGATCTTGAATACAAGCCATGCGTCGGTGTATTGCACAAGATTTTCCCAACTCAGGAGCTCATGCTTTCTGAGGATGTAACAGTGATGATGGCTATTGGGCTTCCTATCAAACACTTTGAGAGCCTGTTTGTAGACAGACTGAATAGGTTTTAATGTTGTACAGCAAGCTTGGGCCCAACCAGTCAAGCAGTATGTTAAGTGGGGGAGTATCATAGATTTGAAGTACAGTTTTGCTACCTCTGAAGTCAAACAATTTCGTATGAATCGGGAAATTAGCTAGGTTGAATTTGGTTATCTGAATTACCTTTTTCACATGCTTTTTAAAAGAGAGGTTGGAATCAAGTATGATGCCAAGGTACTTAAAATCAGATACCACCTGGAGCTTCTCCCCTGACACATAGACATCTGGCTCAGTAGCATCTGTTGCCCTCTTTGTGAAGAACATGCAAACAGTTTGTTTCACATTGAGATGCAAACATGAGTCACTGAGCCACTTTGTAACCTTGACCATTACAGTAGTGAGTCACTGAGTCACTTTGTAACCTTGACCATTACAGTAGTGAGTCACTGAGCCACGTTGTAACCTGGACCATTACAGTAGTGAGTCACTGAGCCACTTTGTAACCTGGACCATTACAGTAGTGAGTCACTGAGCCACTTTGTAACCTGGACCATTACAGTAGTGAGTCACTGAGCCACTTTGTAACCTGGACCATTACAGTAGTGAGTCACTGAGCCACTTTGTAACCTGGACCATTACAGTAGTGAGTCACTGAGCCACTTTGTAACCTGGACCATTACAGTAGTGAGTCACTGAGCCACTTTGTAACCTTGACCATTACAGTAGTGAGTCACTGAGCCACTTTGTAACCTGGACCATTACAGTAGTGAGTCACTGAGTCACTTTGTAACCTGGACCATTACAGTAGTGAGTCACTGAGCCACTTTGTAACCTGGACCATTACAGTAGTGAGTCACTGAGCCACTTTGTAACCTGGACCATTTCAGTAGTGAGTCACTTTGTAACCTGGACCATTACAGTAGTGAGTCACTTTGTAACCTGGACCATTACAGTAGTGAGTCACTTTGTAACCTGGACCATTACAGTAGTGAGTCACTGAGCCACTTTGTAACCTGGACCATTACAGTAGTGAGCCACTTTGTAACCTGGACCATTACAGTAGTGAGTCACTGAGCCACTTTGTAACCTGGACCATTACAGTAGTGAGTCACTGAGCCACTTTGTAACCTGGACCATTACAGTAGTGAGTCACTGAGCCACTTTGTAACCTGGACCATTACAGTAGTGAGTCACTGAGCCACTTTGTAACCTGGACCATTACAGTAGTGAGTCACTGAGCCACTTTGTAACCTGGACCATTACAGTAGTGAGTCACTGAGCCACTTTGTAACCTGGACCATTACAGTAGTGAGTCACTGAGTCACTTTGTAACCTGGACCATTACAGTAGTGAGTCACTGAGCCACTTTGTAACCTGGACCATTACAGTAGTGAGTCACTGAGCCACTTTGTAACCTGGACCATTGCAGTAGTGAGTCACTGAGCCACTTTGTAACCTGGACCATTACAGTAGTGAGTCACTGAGCCACTTTGTAACCTGGACCATTACAGTAGTGAGTCACTGAGCCACTTTGTAACCTGGACCATTACAGTAGTGAGTCACTTTGTAACCTGGACCATTACAGTAGTGAGTTCTTGTGCAGCTTGTTGTTTGCTCTTTGCACATATCACTGTATCATCTGCATACATTTGAACTTCAGACCCAGTACAGACAGAAGGCAGATTTTTAATGTACAGGCCGAACAGGGGGGGCCCCGGTACTGACCCTTGGGGCACGCCCACATCATAGCTAAGAGTGGGCGACAGCTCATTGCTCACTCTGACACACTGGGTTCTGCCTTCAAGGTATGATTTCATCGATCTCAAGGCATCGGGGGGTGGGGGGGGGGGGGGGGGGGGGATTAAACTTGGACAATTTTGTGATGAGAACCTGATGGTTAACTGTATCAAAAGCCTTCCGTAGGTCCAGAAAACACAGCCCCCACCAACACAGCCCCATTTGTCCATCTTGGACTTGACATTTTCCAGAAGAAAGCAGTTGTCCTTTTCTGTGGAGTGTTTTTCCTCTGAAGCCATACTACACGTAGTGTAATGTGAAGGGACTGTTGTTGTGGTGTCTGATCACCTGAATGGCAAGTGGCAGTGGCTCTGCGGAACCTGTCATGGTGGACCTTCCCTCCCATTAGTGTCAGCCTGCCAGGAGACTATCTGAAGATTATCAGACACATGGTGGACCTTCCCTCCCATTAGTGTCAGCCTGCCAGGAGACTATCTGAAGATTATCAGACACATGGTGGACCTTCCCTCCCATTAGTGTCAGCCTGGCAGGAGACTATCTGAAGATTATCAGACACATGGTGGACCTTCCCTCCCATTAGTGTCAGCCTGCCAGGAGACTATCTGAAGATTATCAGACACATGGTGGACCTTCCCTCCCATTAGTGTCAGCCTGGCAGGAGACTATCTGAAGATTATCAGACACATGGTGGACCTTCCCTCCCGTTAGTGTCAGCCTGCCAGGAGACTATCTGAAGATTATCAGACACATGGTGGACCTTCCCTCCCCTTAGTGTCAGCCTGCCAGGAGACTATCTGAAGATTATCAGACACATGGTGGACCTTCCCTCCCATTAGTGTCAGCCTGCCAGGAGACTATCTGAAGATTATCAGACACATGGTGGACCTTCCCTCCCCTTAGTGTCAGCCTGCCAGGAGACTATCTGAAGATTATCAGACACATGGTGGACCTTCCCTCCCATTAGTGTCAGCCTGCCAGGAGACTATCTGAAGATTATCAGACACATGGTGGACCTTCCCTCCCGTTAGTGTCAGCCTGCCAGGAGACTATCTGAAGATTATCAGACACATGGTGGACCTTCCCTCCCATTATTGTCAGCCTGCCAGGAGACTATCTGAAGATTATCAGACACATGGTGGACCTTCCCTCCCCTTAGTGTCAGCCTGCCAGGAGACTATCTGAAGATTATCAGACACATGGTGGACCTTCCCTCCCATTAGTGTCAGCCTGCCAGGAGACTATCTGAAGATTATCAGACACATGGTGGACCTTCCCTCCCATTAGTGTCAGCCTGCCAGGAGACTATCTGAAGATTATCAGACACATGGTGGACCTTCCCTCCCCTTAGTGTCAGCCTGCCAGGAGACTATCTGAAGATTATCAGACACATGGTGGACCTTCCCTCCCCTTAGTGTCAGCCTGCCAAGAGACTATCTGAAGATTATCAGACACATGGTGGACCTTCCCTCCCATTAGTGTCAGCCTGCCAAGAGACTATCTGAAGATTATCAGACACATGCTCAGACATCCTTGGTTCTCCGGTCCTGCGTCGGCTCAGTAACAGGCTCCAAAGCCCATTTCGCTGTTTGCGTCGCAAATGGCACCCTATTCCCTTTGTAATGCACTAGTTTTGACCAAGGCCCATAGGGCACTCGTCTAAAGTAGTGCACTACATAGGAAATAGGGTGCCATTTGGGATGTATATCTCCCTCCACAAAGAGGGCCTGTTATATCCCCAGCTTTAAAAACTGATGCATCCAATTGATTAAAGGGAAAGGGGATGAAAGGGAGACGGAGATAAAACACATGACTGGGAAAAGGGGGGGGATACCTAGTCAGTCGTACAAATGAATGCCTTCAACTGAAACGTGTCTTCCGCATTTAACCCAACCCCTCTGAATCAGAGAGATGCGGGGGGCTGCCTTAATCGACATCCAGCAGCAAAGGGGATGAAAGGGAGACAGAGAGAGAGAGGGGGGAGGGGAGTAGTGAGAGAGAGAGAGAGAGAGAGAGAGAGAGGGGGGGGGGGAGTAGTGAGAGAGAAAGAGAGAGAGAGAGAGAGAGGGGGGGGAGTAGTGTGAGAGAGAGAGAGAGAGAGAGAGAGAGAGAGAGAGGGGGGGAGTAGTGAGAGAGAGAGAGCGGGAGGGGGGAGTAGTTAGAGAGAGAGAGAGAGAGAGGGGGGGGGAGTAGTGAAAGAGAGAGAGAGAGACAGAGAGAGGGGAGTAGTGAGAGAGAAAGAGAGAGAGAGAGAGGGGGGAGTAGTGAGAGAGAAAGAGAGAGAGAGGGAGGGGGGAGTAGTGAGAGAGAAAGAGAGAGAGAGGATAGAGTGCCTTGCAAAAGTATTTATCCCCCTTGGCATTTTTCCTATTTTGTTGCATTACAACCTGTAATTTAAATGAATTTTTATTTGGATTTCATGTAATGGACACATACACAAAATAGTCCAAATTGGTGAAGTGAAAACAGAAAGTTGTGCGTGCATATGTATTCACCCCCTTTGCTATGAAGCCCCTAAATCTGGAGCAACTAATTACCTTCAGAAGTCACATAATTAGTTAAATACAGTCCACCTGTGTGTAATCTAGGTGTCACATGATCTGTCACATGATCTCAGTATATATACACCTGGGCTGAAAGGCCCCAGAGTCTGCAACACCACTAATCAAGGGGCACCACCAAGCAAGTGGCACCATGAAGACCAAGGAGCTCTCCAAACAAAGTTGTGGAGAAGTACAGATCAGGGTTGGGTTATAAAAAAATATACGAAACTTTGAACATCCCACGGAGCACCATTAAATCCATTATCAAAAAATGTAAAGAATAAGGCACCACAACAAACCTGCCAAGAGAGGGCCGCCCACCAAAACTCGCGGACCAGGCAAGGAGGGCATTAATCAGAGAGGCAACAAAGAGACCAAAGATAATCCTGAAGGAGTAAGAGGCCGAGCCTTCTCTGGTCTCTACTCTTCCCGTTACGGGGTCTGAGACGCCGAAGGTTCCCACCATTAGCTCTGACAAATTGAAAACCCTAGTCATTGGCGACTCCATTACCCGCAGTATTAGACTTTAAACTAATCATCCAGAGATCATACACTGTTTACCAGGGGGCAGGGCTACCGACGTTAAGGCTAATCTGAAGATGGTGCTGGCTAAGGCTAAATCTGGCGAGTGTAGAGAGTATAGGGATATTGTTATCCACGTCGGCACCAACGATGTTAGGATGAAACAGTCAGAGGTCACCAAGCGCAACATAGCTTCAGCGTGTAAATCAGCTAGAAAGATGTGTCGGCATCGAGTAATTGTCTCTGGCCCCCTCCCAGTTAGGGGGAGTGACGAGCTCTACAGCAGAGTCTCACAACTCAATCGCTGGTTGAAAACTGTTTTCTGCCTCTTCCAAAAGATAGAATTTGTAGATAATTGGCCCTCTTTCTGGGACTGACCCACAAAACAGGACCAGGCCTGGCCTGTTGAGGAGTGACGGACTCCATCCTAGCTGGAGGGGTGCTCTCATCTTATCTACCAACATAGACAGGGCTCTAACTCCCCTAGCTCCACAATGAGATAGGGTGCAGGCCAGGCAGCAGGCTGTTAGCCAGCCTGACAGCTTAGTGGAGTCTGTCACTACCACAGTCAGTGTATTCAAGTCAGCTCTCCCCATTGAGGCTGTGTCTGTGCCTCGACCTACGTTGGGCAAAACTAAACATGGCGGTGTTCGCCTTAGCAATCTCACTAGGATAAAGACCTCCTCCATTCCTGCCATTATTGAAAGAGATCGTGATACCTCACATCTCAAAATAGAGCTACTTAATGTTAGATCCCTCACTTCAAAGGCAGTTATAGTCAATGAACTAATCACTGATCATAATCTTGATGTGATTGGCCTGACTAAAACATGGCTTAAGCCTGATGAATTTACTGTGTTAAATGAGGCCTCACCTCCTGGTTACACTAGTGACCATATCCCCCGCGCATCCCGCAAAGGCGGAGGTGTTGCTAATATTTACAATAGCAAATTTCAATTTACAAAAAAAAAAAACGTTGTATTTGTCTTTTGAGCTTCTAGTCATGAAATCTATGCAGCCTACTCAATGACTTTTTATAGCTACTGTTTACAGGCCTCCTGGGCCATATACAGGTCTCCTCACTGAGTTCCCTGAATTCCTATCAGACCTTGTAGTCATGGCAGATAATATTCACATTTTTGGTGACTTTAAAATTCACATGGAAAAGTCCACAGACCCACTCCAAAAGGCTTTCGGAGCCATCATCGACTCAGTGGGTTTTGTCCAACATATCTCTGGACCTACTCACTGCCACAGTCATACTCTGGACCTAGTTTTGTCCCATGGAATAAATGTTGTAGATCTTAATGTTTTTCCTCATAATCCTGGACTATCGGACCACCATTTTATTACGTTTGCAATCGCAACAAATAATCTGCTCAGACCCCAACCAAGGATCATCAAAAGTCGTGCTATAAATTCTCGAACAACCCAAAGATTCCTAGATGCCCTTCCAGACTCCCTCCACCTACCCAAGGACGTCAGAGTACAAAAATCAGTTAACCACCTAACCGAGGAACTCAATTTAACCTTGCGCAATACCCTAGATGCAGTCGCACCCCTAAAAACAAAAAACATTTGTCATAAGAAACTCCCTGGTATACAGATAATACCCAAGCTCTGAAGCAAGAAAATTGGAACGGAAATGGCGCCACACCAAACTGGAAGTCTTCCGACTATATTGGAAAGACAGTACCGTGCAGTATCGAAGAGCCCTCACTGCTGCTCGATCATCCTATTTTTCCAACTTAACTGAGGAAAATAAGAACAATCCGAAATGTATTTTTGATACTGTCGCAAAGCTAAATAAAAAGCAGGATTCCCCAAGAGAGGATGGCTTTCACTTCAGCAGTAATACATTCATGAACTTCTTTGAGGTAAAGATCATGAAGTCATTAGAAAGCAAATTACGGACTCCTCTTTAAATCTGCGTATTTCTCCAAAGCTCAGTTGTCCTGAGTCTGCACAACTCTGCCAGGACCTAGGATCAAGGGAGACACTCAATATTTGAAAAACTATATCTCTTGACACAATGATGAAAATAATCATGGCCTCTAAACCTTCAAGCTGCATACTGGACCCTATTCCAACTAAACTACTGAAAGAGCTGCTTCATGTGCTTGGCCCTCCTATGTTGAACATAATAAACGGCTCTCTATCCACCGGATGTGTACCAAACTCACTAAAAGTGGCAGTAATAAACCATCTCTTGTAAAAGCAAAATCTTGACCCAGAAAATACACTGCTCAAAGAAATAAAGGGAACACTTAAACAACACAATGTAACTCCAAGTCAATCACACTTCTGTGAAATCAAACTGTCCACTTAGGAAGCAACACTGATTGACAATAAATTTCACATGCTGTTGTGCAAATGGAATAGACAACAGGTGGAAATTATAGGCAATTAGAAAGACACCCCCAATAAAGGAGTGGTTCTGCAGGTGGTGACCACAGACCACTTCTCAGTTCCTATGCTTCCTGGCTGATGTTTTGGTCACTTTTGAATGCTGGCGGTGCTTTCACTCTAGTGGTAGCATGAGACGGAGTCTACAACCCACACAAGTGGCTCAGGTAGTGCAGCTCATCCAGGATGGCACATCAATGCGAGCTGTGGCAAGAAGGTTTGCTGTGTCTGTCAGCGTAGTGTCCAGAGCATGGAGGCGCTACCAGGAGACAGGCCAGTACATCAGGAGACGTGGAGGAGGCCGTAGGAGGGCAACAACCCAGCAGCAGGACCGCTACCTCCGCCTTTGTGCAAGGAGGAGCAGGAGGAGCACTGCCAGAGCCCTGCAAAATGACCTCCAGCAGGCCACAAATGTGCATGTGTCTGCTCAAACGGTCAGAAACAGACTCCATGAGGGTGGTATGAGGGCCCGACGTCCACAGGTGGGGGTTGTGCTTACAGCCCAACACCGTGCAGGACGTTTGGCATTTGCCAAAGAACACCAAGATTGGCAAATTCACCACTGGCGCCCTGTGCTCTTCACAGATGAAAGTAGGTTCACACTGAGCACATGTGACAGATGTGACAGAGTCTGGAGACGCCGTGGAGAACGTTCTGCTGCCTGCAACATCCTTCAGCATGACCGGTTTGGCGGTGGGTCAGTCATGGTGTGGGGTGGCATTTCTTTGGGGGGCCGCACAGCC